>NC_051160.1:19021049-19152817 GCF_013339745.2 Dermacentor silvarum | reverse complement strand
AGTCAAGTGAACGTTTCACTGCAAGTGATCTTGATGGCTTCTGGATTCTGCATAATATCTGTTTTACTAAGTCACTTCACATTGCCAACAGTATTTTTCTTTTCTTTCGATATCCTCAGAGCCCAATCAAGTTCCCGGTCGCGATCTAGATCTCCCCAGAACATGGGTGAGATCACTTTCATCACTAGTTTTGGTGATGAGGGGTCCGACGACGACGATGGTGCCGCCAAGAAGGGCCATGCTAAAGGCGGCGGACCTTCGGCAGCCGGTGCCGGCGGTGGAGCCTCGTCGTCGGGAAGCAGGGCTGCTGCGGCGTCCTCCAGGGGCGATGGCAGTCGTGGAAGTGGCAGCTTCTCCAGGCGAAGGTCACGAGACCGTTCGAGGTTAGGAAGGTCTGGCTGTGCTTGACTTGGTTCGGTTGCTAAGGCATTTACGGAGTGGACTATCATGAGGGGCTGTATTTCGTTGTGTACTTAATAGGCAATGTTGCGGAAGCCACGCAAGTAGTGCGCTCGTCAAAATCTTACGTAGTGCGTTTTGCAGTGCATTTTTCATTTCTTTCTGTGCTTCCAGTGATTTCTGCTGAATAACCACTTCATAATTTGCAACTGAAACTAGTGGATGCAAGGTTACATCAAATCACGTATTACAGTTAAACCTGCTTATAACGAACATCCATATAACGAATTCCTGGATATAACGAAGTTTTTCTATTTCCCGCCGTTACTCCATAGAAGCAGATGTATTTGAGACCTCTACGTAACGAAGTGGCAGTGGAAGACCCCCTCGAAATAACGAATTTTCCCCACCGACAGCCTAGAGATTTCGCCCCAAATTTTGTCATTTTTGCGCGAGCAGCAACCGGAAGCATATTCTCTGCCGCGACGGAATGTCGCGCTTGGCGCGCTCGAATTCACGGCGACTGCGAGGCGAGAGCGAGCGCACGTGTGCGTGCTTGTGAGCGTGCACGAGGCGGGCCTGCATCCCTCGACCCGGTGATCTTGCCGCTGCGGGCGTGACCTTTCCCCCTCCCTTCATTAAAACCTGATCCTGCCGCTTGCTGCAGCTGGCCTAGCCCGCCAAGCCGGCACTCTCCTTTTTCAGTTGATGTTGCCGAAGAAAAAAAAAATGCTTTTTTTTTTAAACGCGCGAAAACTGGTCCAAAAATTGCCTGCACGTTAGAATCGAGAACGACCCTAAATTTGCGCTACCGTATTGCCATCGGCATTTCAATATGGCCACCTCCTACGCACTTAGAGCCTAGCTCCCGTAGCTTCGACCATGTGCTGGCATTAGTCTACCAATTTATTAAAACAGCGAATGTTTACAAGTTTATACGGCCGATAAAACTACTATCCTTACTTCGTATAGCTGTCTGCTAATTTGCTGTCGCAATTGATGCTTCACCTTTCGGTCGAAACTGGGACTTTTTTGTTCATCGCAACTTTAGTGTATTGGGAGTAAATCTCCAAATTTTTGTGCCGAACCTGCATATAACGAAATCCTCATTATAACGAAGTTTTGCGGGAATTTGTCAATTTCGTTATATCCAGGTTTAACTGTACCTATTTTGCTTCTTTGTGCCACTAGTATGCTGCAAAAGTCGATTCTGGCCGAGTTGGTATGACATACTTGGAAACAGACAGCGCTGAGTCATTGTCTTTCTGTTACTGGTGTTCCGTCTTTCGCATTGTTTTGTATTCCAAGTATTCCACTAGTATGTCACGTACGATGTTTTGCTCGCAAACGCAAATGTGTGTGGCGGCCACTGGTCACAGAAACATGTCACTACTCTTGCTCGATGATAAATAGGTTCGGATCTGCTACCCCTTCCACGTAATAATCACGCTATATTTTGCGATGCAAAAGTAGGATTGTTAAATTGAATTACATGATGCATACAGTCGAACCCACCTGTACATATATTCAAATGCCAAGAAAATCTCATTGTTATAACCGATAATTGTTATAACTGGGTTGCATGAAAAAAAAAGTAGAGGGGTCAACAGTCGAACCAACTTATAGCATTATCAGTTTTAACAATACTCAAATGTAACAAGGACAGGCTGCTCCACCCTGAACCTTTGTGTGCGTTCCATGTTAAAATATCTGTAAAATATATGTAATGTTATCTGCTTATTTTAAATATGCAGTCCATTTTTGCTTATCTCTTCTGGTTATAATTTTATGTGAGCTTCCTCTAAATAATGCTGCAAAGATTTGCAAAATATCTGTTCCTTAGATTTCGCTAAAGAGGGTATCAATGGCTTCTGTATGATTCAAGGAATGCAATTAGACCAACCTTATTGCTCTGCCTTAGCTAGAACAAGAGTTACAAGACTTAAGGTTGCAAGACTGCAAAGTTAAGCACCAGAAAAACTCTTTCGTGCTTCAACTTTAAGACCTCACAACTTGAATCATACAAAAGTCATTGATACCCTATTTAGCAAAATCTAACAAACTGATATTTTGTAAATCTTAGCAGAAAATAATTAAAGGATGCTTGCATAGAATTAAAACCAAGGGAGATAAAGGTAAACATAAATGGACCTCGTATTTGAAATAACCAGTGAACATTATGTATATGTACAAGTTGCTACACTATACCTCGAAGAACAAATATATAAAAAATATTTGGTCGAAGACTCAGATCTCCCCTTAACCCTTTAACCGCCAATTTAACTTCCGAAAAACGTACCAAACTCGGCAACTCTTTTTAAAGTAGTCATAATTTTTTCCATGCAATTCTGATTCTGAAAATGTATGTTACATAATTAATTTCTATTTAGAATTGGCACACCGAGCAGCAAAGTACGCTACCGCATAATGGGTTGTCTTTGTGACAATTAGGTCACTGATTCCCCAGTGAAAAAATCCGTGAAACCAGCTGAGAATGTCATTCTCGTCAGTGGGCTGCAGCAAGATTCCGGTCACTGAAGAGAATGGTTATCGGTGTTCATGCGCTGCCACACGCTTGCACTGCTCAGTTCGTCACCGCCGTCGTCATCGCCGTCGCTCTTGTCATCTGAAGCAATATCCAGGGTAAAGACAACGTCCGAGTCACTGTCGGACACAAATTTCATGTCGTCACTGCCGTTGGCGGTGATGCTCTAAGAAAAAGAGGTGCTTCTTGGAGCAGTACAGTAAATAGCGTTGTTCTTCTTGCAAAGTGCCATTATCAAATGACTGTTACCAGGCTTAAAACACGCGCGAAAGGCACGAAATGCGGTTTTTCATAGACAACTACCGTCATCTAGGGTTGAAAATTGCAAGCAAAGCAATTGATGACTGTGATACGTCTTTGGCGGCGGAAGGAGCGGAAAATCGGGCCAGATGAGAGTGACTCGTTGGCGATATTGGTATAAACTCGTGTGACGAGTACAGCTCGGGGTTGGCAGCTAAAGGGTTAAATCTGGCCACTGGGTGTCTGCGCCGAAAAGAAAGTGAAATCCAGTAAAAGAAAAAAAATTCCAGCGTCTTGGCCACCTCCAACTTTGTGCCACGTACAAAAGCTGCGGTGCGCGACAGAGGGTGGAAGTAAAACGATAGAGGGGCGCGCGATGTGGGTGTGCCGATGCAAGATGCTGTTTCATGCCATGTCGACAATATCTTCACATCAGTGGTACAAAGCGAATCCAGCCAGGCTTTTGTGTCCACTCTGCCCCCATGGCTGATAGTGTTACCCGCAGTGGAACGACAGAACGGTGCTATCCTGAATTTGCGAATTGAATTATTCGAACGTTCACTATTTGATCCGAAATCAGATAATGGAGTATTTGCACACCCCTAAAATTTCACGGGTGGGCAAGTATGTTAATGATATTGCAGGTCCAGGGATCGTCGTGGTGGCTCATCTCACGGTTCGAGCCGAGGAAGGCTGTCGTCCAGAAGGCGTTCCTCAAGTTCTAGGTATGTTGCGAGTTTATGGAGCGATGATTGCGAAGTTTTGAAGTCAAGTTTAGGGGACATGCTACTCCAGAAAGCATTTTGTTTAGTACAGGTTTAATACAGCTTTAATAAAAGTGGTCACCCTAGTAGAGCTTTTTTCTGGTACAGTAAAAGCTCGATGATACGAATCTCACGGGGTCACGAAAAATATTCGTATTAGCCGAAATTCGTATCATTGAAACACAATTAAAACTACTGTCGAATCTCGATAATTCGAACTCGAAGGGGCCCGAAAATTTGTTCGAATTAAAAGGACGTATTTTTGAAGTATTCGTGCCCCATAGCACGATGCACGAACGGTGCGAGTCGTGAAATATTGCGGCGCGCAAGCGCATAGCAAGCGCGGGCCACGAAACTGCCCACGCCGACTAACGGTCGCTTCCCGATAACGACAGAAAACGAAGCTTCAGGGAGCGAGCGGGCGGCGCCGGCACACGGGTGCGCGCGGAGACCGTCGAAGGTGAGGGAGGAGGGCGGCAGGGAAGCGGATTTGGCGGCGTCAACTCCGACGCTTCGGTGGCTCCCCTCGCCCTCCCTCTCAACTCCCTCGTAGCTCTCTCACCTTCGACTCCGTGCGCACATCTCTGTGCGCGCCCGCCGCCGTGCTGGCGCCAGCTTATTTTAGCCGCCCCCTGAAGTTTCGTTTTCTGCCGTTATCGGGAAGCGAGCGTTTACGGGCGTGGCAGTTTCGTTGGCCCGACTGTGCCTCCGCCGCTGCTTCCCTCTGCGCTGCTGCAGCGTGCAAGGTCAACATGTGACTAGAAAATAGAGGAGAAGGGTTCACTGCCATTTTATCCGCGTGGCTGAGACGTCGGGACTAGTGTGTGCTAGAATACGGTTGTCTAGAACACTCTAGTCGGCACGTACACGCTTGTTCCGGCGCGATGCAGAAACGGCGACCTTGCAATTTGAGAGAGGGTGAAATTTCCGCCGCGGGTTCTTTTTTTATTTTTTCCCCCCGTTCCTTAGCGCGCGGCATTGAGGGGTCTCTCCTGAGCTTTTGCTCTATGGCGGTGTCGGAGCAATGCCGGTCGGAGGCGCCGCCGCGTGATTTGGCGCGCTGCTAAGAGCATTGTCAGTGCGCGGTATGTTCGAAATAAGCGTGTTCGAATTAACGAGATTCGACTGTAGCTAAATTAAAGAGTCAGAGGTGAACTCACTCAGGCACATGTAGTACGTAAAAAGCATTTATTTCTTGAAGCGCCACCGCTTCAAACTCTTCGCGCCCAGTCGCGGAGTCCGCGCTGTCCGGCGCCGCGCCTCCGCACCAAAAGAGAAGGAGAGAAAGCGCGTGACTGCGCGCGGTTCTCTTTCGCGGCCGTCGGTGGGGCGGCGTTTATTCGTATCAACCGACGCAGGCTGAAAATCGATTCGTAACAACCGTTCTCTAGCACGTTGCAAAGTAATGGGGCTCGGCCGGGACCACAGAAAAATTCGTATCATCCGGAAATTCGTATTAGCCGTGATCGTATCATCGAGCTTTTACTGTATTTTCGAATATGCTGTCGATTTTCATATAAATTTTATCATTTTTCTTCTGCACCTCAAATAGTGTAGACACCTGTTAATTTGACTCTTGGTTAATTAAATTTTTTGGTTAACGCAAGCATGTGCCCCCCCCCTTTTGAAGTTTTCTCGAAGTTTCGGTGTTAGTATGTGCCTTGTTTAGGCCACCCTCCCTCTTCCTCCTCGCCCTTGGTCAAGTGCGCCCCCGCCCCCTTGAAAATTTTTGGCGACACCACAGGCTCCTGCAACCGAAGGTTCCAGCTAGAGCCCTCACATTTTTTATGGGCCCCAACTCGGCGCCCATGCATTTCTATGGGCCTAAAGTTTTGTTTGTTCAATCCTAAAATTGGCCTTCCCCTTTAGTGGCAGTGTCTGTCTTGGCGGAGCGTAGGGGATAGTGAATCCTTTGAACACATATCGTCTCTCGTCGAAAGCACCTATTTTTGGCCTGTCCTAGTAATATTTCCAAGCAATAACCATAGTTCACAATGTCTGGTTACGGTGTTTACTCAATCCTAATGGCCAGCTTTTCTTTTTTAATGAAAATTGTCTGCCCTGTGCAATCGAATATAAAACTAAAATTGCCTTTGTGGCGTTCGTATGCTTTACCGCGTAACACGAATATGCTACGGTGAAGCTTACTTTAGGATACCGATCGCCAATGTGCAATACATACCTTTTTCCTTCCTAAAAATTGGGTGCGCATTAGATTTATACTTTGTTGAGGAGCTTGAATGTCATTTCTACATTAGTTTTATGTACTTTGCACTCTTAGAAAGTGGGCGTAAATTTGATTCGGGGGCAAGTTAGACTCGGGCAAATACTGCCAAATAAATTGGTGTGTTATGGTTTTTTTTCTGCATCTTGTTTAATTCGACCCACCAGCTAATTTGATCAGTTACATTGGTCCCATCAAGGTCAAATTAACGGAAGTCGACTGTATTGTTATAAATGGTTTCGACTGTATTAGCGATCCACTGTTATTCAGGAAGTGCATGTCAGACTTAGAAATGGTACGACATTTTTTTTTTATAACTTTCTTTGTTTTGCTCACGGATGGAAAAAGTGGAACTTGATATTTTCTTTGTACACCTTGTACAAGTTTTCTAGTTATAAAACATTTGCTGGTCTTGGAAACTGTTCTACCTTTTGACTTTCACGGACACACTTATAGCGTTTCTTGGGAGCCCTCTGCACTCATTATTTTTATTTATAAGGTACTCTCAAATGTAATGTAATAATGCGCCTATTCATTACTTTTGAGGTCAGTGAAACGAAACGAGCTGTCCTGAGTTTGCTGCTCTTTATCTGGTATCCTCGTTATTCCTTTGTAGGTCATCGTCTGGTGGCAGAGTTCGCCGCAGAAGCCGTAGCCGAGGTCGCGCATCGTACCGTTCCCGGCGGGGTTCCAAGCGGCGGTCCCGGTCGCCGCGACTGAGCTCGCCGCGTCATCGAGGTCGTTGGACTTCCTCGCGCAGTCGTTCAAGGTTTGAGAATTTGCCATTGTTCTTCTGATAGGATGCACTGATTTTATTGTTACTCTTGAAAAAGTATGCAAATAGGTCCATCAGATTGTGTTAATTGTGTCCACTTGGGTTAATTCCAGGAGATATTTTTTAGTATGTTAGATCCTCACCAGGGTCCCGGGCGGCGTCCATAGATTTCTTTGGGCCAAAGCTTTCATTATTTGGATCAAGAAATTTTCCCTCGCCATATAATTCAAACTTGACTGGTGAGCATGCATGAAAAATGGTGACCGATTACAGTGGTTGCAGCATCTATCTTGTTGGTGTTTAGGGGACAGTTTGTCAAATAGGCATTATCTCCTGCTGAAAATGACAATTTTCAGAAGCCAAAAGCGCAAAAGATGGTGGCAGAACAAATTTTCGTGTACGAAAACGACAACGAAAGTGTGCCGCTTTCAGGCTTTTATTACAAAAGCTCATTCTAAAGATGAGCTAGTTTACATGCTAAGCTAGTGACAGCAGAGTTGCATCATGTGTTTTCAACACTCCAGAGCAGGGGTTCTCAGGTACGTTCATCCCAGGGAACCCTGCTAAGCTCCATAAAGTGCCAAGGAACCCCCCCCCCCCCCCCCCCGATTTCACCGAATTATCGAGGGTATCAAGAAAACAAACAAATGCTGCACTACGTCAACACGCTTTTATTTACTAAATGAATCGTCAAATATTGTTTCTATTTAGCACAAGACCAGTGCGGAAGCTGAAATTCTCTTCATCTCATGACTGATTAGCGCTAGCAGCGGCGAAGGCCTCGCGACATCCTTCGCGGCGCGCGTTTTCATCTGAGACGCGCTTTGCACCAACGGGCGCACATCCCGATTATTTTTTCGCCACTCAGCTGCTCGCCAACAAATTGTCCGTCCATCGCGATGTAGCTGGTGCTTTTTATCTTCGACAGCTTTGCACTGAGTAAAAGCAAAACTACTGCTTGCCGCAACCGCTGTCGACGAAACCGCGGCCGCTATCGACGCGATCATGGACGGCGACCTTGCGGTTCAGAAGGCAGGCGGCTGACAGACGCACCAAGTCAAAACAAAGCTACCTTTCGCTGCAAGAAGTGCGGACGAAACTGCGGTCGCTATCGACGCTGCCATGGGAGGCGACTACGCAGTTGTGAAGGCACGCAGCCGACGCGAGCTTCGAGTGATAAGGAAACTATTTGCCGCAACCACTGCGGACGAAACTGCGGTGGTTATCGACGCGATCAGAGATCGCGACTACGCACTTATGGAGGCACGCGTCTAGCCGCGAACGCGGTGTTACGCGTGGCGATAAATGCAAGAATAGAGGCTTTAAAGGCACAATTAGGCACGAAGCGCTTCGGCGTTGCTGTCAGTTACGTGCCGCGTACGATTGCCGCTGCGGACCACGGTGCAAGCTGAGAACCACGGCGATGCGGACTGCGCCGCTTCGTTTCGGTTGGACGCTACGCCGTTCTTGCTCTTCTGCGGCGCGCATTTGCGGTGCTCCGCATTTTTTTTTTTTAAATTTTCCCTCCAACGTATAGGTCAGTGCGCACGCTATCGGCACCTACCCTATCTACAAATAGGAGAAAGGCGCGTGGTGGTAAGTTACGGCCTCCGAGATTCAAGTGCGAAAGCTTAGGCGCGCTGCCCATTCTCAGAGGTTGGGTGGCTACAAGCTGCTTCCGTATTTATTGCGCAGTTCGCGCGTTGCTGTTACGCACTGTGATGTGCTTTTTGACACTCGGGCACCGTAACTTGGGCATGTGTAATGGAGGTTCTTTGGATCAAGCGCACCTCATGTTCGCCATTTTAGACACTTGTCGACAGCGGGACCAGGGAAAATTTATCAGTGGCTCGCGGAACCCCGAGCAGGGGCCTGCGGAACCCGTAGGTTCCGCGGAACCCACTTTGAGAACCCATGCTCCAGAGACTTGAATGTATCACAGGAACAACTAGCGAAGTGGTTAGCCGAGGCATTGGCCACTATCCTGTTTACGATTGTTGTGGAGCGGGTTAAGAAATGCAGTCAAGCAACTGGACCTAAAGGAGGGGAATGTGTTGTCGCCTGTAGACAGTGCTAAACAGTAGTCATGTCATTCCCGATTGCCAGAATCGGAGGCATACTATTTTTTTTTTTCATTATAAGGTCGCATGCGCATTAGATCTTTGTGCACATTGTTTTTCTGCTGCGAACACATAAAACTGGGTGTGTGTTAACGTTGGGATGCTTTAAAATGGATAAATCATCATCATCAGCCTATATTTATGTCCACTGCAGGACATAAATCTTCAATTACTCTTGTCTTGCGCTACCTTATTCCAACTTGCGCCTGCAAATTTCCTAACTTCATCACCCCACCTAGTTTTCTGCCGTCCTTGACTGTGCTTCCCTTCTCTTGGTATCCATTCTGTAACTCTAATGGTCCACTGGTTATCCAACCTAGGTAAATGGATAAATACTATTGGACAAAGTTGTAATGTGTTTGAACGTTTTTTTCTGTGTCTTCAATAATTCGACCCGCTGGATAATTTGGTCAATTCCATCGGTCTTGTCAAGGTCAAATTAATGGAAGTCAACTTTTCTAAACTATGGGTCTAAACCTCTCGACAATGCAGGTCGCGGTCCAGGCACTGGGGGCACGGCCGCAAGCGTTCCACTTCATCTCCGAGGTCGCCCAAGGGTCACGATCGGGAGCGGAGGTCGCGGTCACGGTCACGATCGTCACCACCCTCTGCCCCACGCAAGCTGCCGAGCCCACCCCGAAAGTCGTACTACCGTCACAGCCTGTCGCGGTCGCGGTCAAAGTCGCTGAGCAGCAGCGACAACGAGGAAAACAAGAAGAACCGGTCGCGCAGCAACAGCACCAGCAGCGAGGCGTCGAGGGGTCAGCAGGGCTCGGCGGGTGCCGCCAACGGCACTCGCCGCAACTGGCCGTCGGCGGACGCGGTGAGGTGAGCTTGCTTTCACATTTAACAAAGCTTGGCACAGCTTGGCACAACGGTGGCAAAAAGGCAAGATTTGGGCCTGTCCGAAAAGAATCTTCATTGTTCTGCTGGTCTTGGTGTACAAAACTGTGGCGCTTTGCTCTTTCTTGAGATTAGGGTCATTCCCTGCCAATCGCACCAGACATTGAGCTGGACCATTGCAGATTTATTTATAAAAAAGCATGATTGATATTGTTGTTATGACGTGTTTTTGCTAAGTATTTCTGAATGACTTTGTTCAGTTTCCGGCTGCCATTTTGTTTTGACAGTGGTGGTGAAAATGTTCCTTAGGGGGTTAAGTAAAATTTCAAAATACAGACTTTGTTCTGCATTGCTCTCAAGCTCTCTTGAATAATTGATGAAGAGTTCTTTGTTGAGCTGACGGCGCACTGTATGACGTTTTAATGGTTTACGCTTGCAAGAAAAGGCGCAAAATCAACAATGCTTACTACAATTATTCATGAAAAATGTATACATTTCTGAGTCATTTTGTGGTTAAGGTGACTGCAGATGAGCAGAAAAAATGTTTTGCTTGTCGGAAAAGAAGTGTGCAAGAACAATACTTAATGTATAAAAAATAAAGGCACTCCTTCTGATATGTTGCAAATTGCATAATGAGGTGGTGCAACCAAATGCTTGCAAATTCAGCACATTCTTTAGGCAAAAGAAAATGTATAATTCCGAAAGATTAACACTTCTTATTGCTTAGCAATTATATAGAAACAGTTGAGGTGTGTTCGTGTCGTTGCCGTGCTGTCATGGTATCAATGGCTCATGTGCATGCTTGCATGGCGAGCACTAGAGGTAGTTTGATCTGCTGTGTGCACGACAGCAAGGACGGCGAGATTGCTGGTTCCTTGTTTAATAAGCGCGTTAGATCTTCAGAGACTCGAGCAGTGCACAATGCTTTTGGCCGCAAAAATGACGCAGCGCAGTGGATGTCATTGCCGTTCAATCTGCTCTGCAGCAGAGATGGGGCAGTGTTCTGCATTCTGCTGTCAACGTGATCATTGTCATGTGCACGGACTGGTATGAACGGAACGGGCTTTTCAATCAGTGCTGACAAATGCCAACAGTTTTCAGTCTGTCTCATCTCGAGTATCGTTAAGGTGCGACGCCTGCAGTGCTGATATCAGCTTTCCTAATTACACTGCATGTGATGTGTGAAGCATTGTCAAGGTTTAACATTGAACTAGAGCTCCTTGTACGGCGTTCTAACAATATGCTCACGCTGAGTTTTCCTTACTGCACATGTTGTTAGAACACTGTCCAAAGAGCTGGAGTGCAGTGCTAATTACTTTGCTATCACTGTTAATGCTTGCTCTACGAGTGAAACCGGCAATTTTTGTCATAGACAAGAAATAATTTTAAAAGATGATCTTTCTCTCTCATCTGCCTTGCTCGGCATGGCACTTGGCCTTTTTATGCCGTGTGCTTTAAAGAAGCCCTGCAACACTTGTTTAATGCCACCGTTATTGCTTTAGGCCTTTTTTTAGCATGTAAAAGAGATTATGATAATTAATGCTCGCAAACCCAAGTTATGAGTTGCAGAATTTTCAAAATACAAGCGAAATGAGGATAATCCTTAACTCGAATTTTTGTGGCTCTGGTTGCCACATTGCACTCTTGCATGATGTCGTAGGGGCGGAGCTTAGTATAGCTGCAGAACATCAATGTTGTGTAAAGGAAGTTGGCGCACCATGGTTGCCAAGCCTACTAAGCCTGTTGATGGTGTGCCCATGCCTTCCATGATCCGTGCGGTCTGATCTCGGAGGCTATGGCGTTAATTTTTTGTTTACAAGAGCTGTCGTGAGGCTGCTGTTGGGGTGCCATGTGCCCAGCGTGTTGAAGCTTCGTTCCGATGTTGCAACCTCTCACCCGTGGCTGTGTGATAATCAGGCGATACTTGAAATGGGCGTAGTAAAAATGCCATATCTTTTTTTTTTTTCTCAGTACTTTGCAATATCGTGCAAACGTAAACTGCACATGACATTTTCAACCAGTGATCATAGTGCCACTCATTGACGTCACGTTTGCCGCACAAAGTACACGAAATTTTTGCATTGTGATGCTGCTGTCAGTGTTGCCGCTTGAAGAACCCTAGGCGCCTTTTTGTAGTCACAAATTAAAAATTAAAAAGGAAATAACGAGAAAAAAAATTGTGTACTCCATGTTTGCAGTTTTACCCGGAGTTTTCTCGCACTGTCAAGACTTGGTTCTGATGATACTGCAGACCAACAGAATTTTTTTGTGCCGGAGTTTTTGCAAAGTGTCTTGCTGGTCGGTGGGCAATCGACCAGCAAGAAGGGGTTTTGGTCATTTCAGTGCATTTTTGCAGTTTCAGCACTTCTGTCTGTAGAAGCAGCTCATAAAATTTGTTGGGTTCCTCCAATTACAAATTTTTCAAGCAGGCGATAGTGAGCTAGCCTTAGACATCTGTTGCTGCAGTCTTTAACGTAACAGAGAGCTGCTCCTAGTAATCGAAGGGGGCATTGTCACCTGTCTGTTTTATATATATATCCTGATGCTTGCCTGTCAACTGAAGATGATTCAAACCTTTAAGGACTAGTATTTGAAATGATTTCACCTGTTGGTATGAAGGAGTTAGGTGCAGTTGCGTGACCTAATTGCTGCTCTCTGTTTAATGTGGTTATGGAGAAACACATTGGTATATGTTTTAAAGGGGCACGAAGCAATGTGGTTATGGAGAAACACATTGGTATATGTTTTAAAGGGGCACGAAGCACTTTCTGAACACGGGTAAAAAATAAAAAAATTAAATGAGGTACGTTGTCGACCTGTAGACAGTGTTGCCATGAATACGCAAGCCAAATATGCTGCTGCTTGCAGCAGAGAACCTGCCACCTCGCATAATACCGTGTTTACATGATTGTAAGTCGACTCGAATGTAAGTTGACCCCCCATGTCACATGTGTCAGGAAAAAAAAAAGGGCATACTCATGGGCTCACTCCATAACAAAAATTTATAAGTAACACATAGCCGGCAGTCAAGTAAAATGTAGAGCTATAAAGAAAGAGAAACACATGAGCGGCGTCGGCATTTCCATGAACTACCGATACTCCCCTGAAGCACCGCCATTCCGAGAGTCAGTGCCGCCGCAATCGGAACAGCGACCCTTCCATCAACTATCAACAAAACCATTAGTGCTGTGTGTGCTGTAAAGCTTTTTAAAATGTTAAAAAGCCCTTCAGAACAAACATGCAGAATACCTGAACGCTACGGGTAGAGCTGTAGAGAAAACATAAAATTGTAACTACATTGCAGCGGCCATGATAACTCGTTTGTCTCCTTTTATTGGCGGTGCCATATTTCGGTTTCGACCTCCCACTTCACATTTTCAAATTTAAAAAATTCGGTCGACTTACAATCGTGTAAATACGGTAGATTGCTTGCTCTCTCTCCTACAGCTTTCTAGGCTCCTGCATCTTCCTCTCTACGCCATGTCTGCAATGACATCGATGCCCGTGCGAACAGCTCATAGACGTCAGCCATTGGGCACATGCATGCATGCCCTGCCAGATTTTCTAGCAAAAAAGAGTAGCTTTAGTTGTTAGTGCATCTCACTTGTCATGTCACGACTGCTTTGTTGTTGTCAGGCGCCCTTCTGAAATGCTAGCGTCAAGTGGCTACCAGACGCTCACTGCAAAAATAAAAAGGGAGCGATAAGGAAGGCTGTTACACCGGCGAGTTGGTTGCCAGATTCTTGAGTTATGATACCGGCATAATATTAACAGGACACAAAAAAGTTTATTTTTGGTTCAATGATTTCTGCAGGAACCATAACGTTTTCACAACAAATTTATCTGACATGGAGAAAAGCAAACAGCAAAAGTAATATTAGAAATCTGAGCATCAGCCACCCTTAACGGCACTACTTGTCAATTTGGTGCTACAGATAATCTCGGTTCTCCCTGACATTTTCGCGAATGCCTATGCATTGCATCATGCTGATGTTAGGCCTGTCTGTTGTGGCATCTTTGGAGCGTGCTGCCTAAGACATATAATTGTGCCGGTTGGTACAAAAAATGGTCTACAAATATTTTGTGGCCACACTTCACCCCATTGTGATTGTGAAATGAGAAGTTAGAAGAACCGTACGCTGCCTCCGATGCCCTCAAGAAAGCCTTCGGGGCATTGCCAAAACCTGCACTGAGAAAGTCACTTTTACTTTTTGGCTGTCATTGAGATGCACGAAATACTTTATAAATTTCGCACTTTCATACCAGGAAAGCAGTGTTTGTAAAGTCTGTCTGCACTTTGTGTCCCTTTTAAGTTGCGCTGGTAACATGAATCAAGGAAGGAACAGTAGGCAGTGCATTACGATCTGCACCTCCCCAGCTGATATGAATCGGCGAGTTGAGAGGAAAGGGGGGTAGGCTACGTCTACGTTTCACCATTCGTTATAATTTTGGTCAGATTAGGTCTTAAAAAATTTGCCCCGGAAAATACTCCTTGAAAGGCAACGCACTCATTCCCACGTGTTGCTCACTTTCAAACAAAGGTGTTTCAGGGCCGCTCTAAATGTTTTACAACGAAGCTGTCAAGAGGAGTTCCGCGACGATTTTTGTGAGGCAAAGGCTGACGTGCGACGGCGTATGTCGATAACAAATGTAAATGCAAGGCAACATGTGTCATTTGATTCGAAATGCAATGCTCAATCACTGTAAAATAACTTACTTTATTAAATGAAAAATTGACATCCACCCGTACGTAGCATGAAGCTACAAAAAAAAAAAAAAAAACATTTGGGTTTCCTTTGTAGCTTCGTAATACGCGTGGATGTAAATTGTTCTTTTTATGAACCTTCCTCCGCCTTGCAAAATTCCACAGAACTGATTTGCCTATAAAGTTACTTTGCATATACAGTCAAACCTAGTTAATACCTAGTCGGCCGGGAACGACGTTTAGGTACGCACTAAACTATGTACTAATTAACACCGGCAATGCCAGTTTAGTGGCTAATTACCGGCCGGAGAAGAACTACGTCACAATGCCCTCAAACACACCTTCAGTCGCGCTTTATTTGTGGGTAGGCAGCAAAAAATTGGTGGTCTTCACTTGCCGCCTTGGTGGCCTTGCTGTGGCGACAGCATCTTCGAACTCGATAAACCACGAGCCAGTTTGTCCAAGGCCTCGCTTACTAACTAAATTAACAAGCATGGTGCAACGCGTGCACAGGTAAACATGAACACATCTCGCTTGATGACTGCAAAAACTCTGTCAGAATGCTGGAGTGAGGAGGCGCGGCAGCAGCGAGCGTGCAGTCTCTTGCTTCAATGCGAACTCGACGTTGAAAGCACAGTGCATACGAAGCTACCGGCATTAGTTGCAGTTTGTCTGCAGATCGCTTTGAAGATGAGGCCTGCGTGGGCGCGCACTTTTTCCATTTCGCAGATAGTTTTCAAGATACGGCGCCCATGCAGTTACCGCCGGAGTAAACTCCTCCCTTGCTTGCCTCCCCTGCCGTGTCTCACGAGCCACCATGGTGTAAGAAGCGCGCTTCCGCCTCACCTTTCTCACTCGTGCTCGTGAGATTGAGTTGGCTGACCCTCGCAAGCTTTCACTCGCACATACAGCATACGGCGATGACGTTGCCGTGTTTGTACTTTATACGGAACCTCAAAGTGATGTCCTCGGTGATGGCAGAAATGCGCTTCGCAATAAAATGTGTTTTTGCGTGGCTACTACTTGAATTGGATTCGACGGCGATAGCGAATTTGCATCCCCTACTGGCAGCTTCTTCGCGTTACCGAGAGCCAGTCTCAAAGGCCATGCTTTTGTGCACAACAATCGGCAACAGCTGTTTGAGCAGGAAATATGTCATGGTGGCCATGTTTTAAGTTCACTATCGCTGGCGACTGTCGTCCGGGTGTCGCAACTCGAGAATCGAACGTCTGCGCACGAGATTTTGCCAATTTTGTTACTGTGCGTGTAGAACAAGAAAGAAAAAATAGTGCGCACTAACCATTATGTGGGTAATGAGCGACTACGACTTAAGTGGTCAACCAGTACATGGGGTTCAATGGGGGCTGGGTGGGGGAACCATTGCAACTATGTTTAAACTGCAGTTAACATTAAGTGGGTACATGTTAACGAGGTTTGACTGTATCTCATTCGAATAGATCACTTATATGCAGTTTTCTTTTTTTTTTTTTAATTGGTAATCTGCAGCTGTTCTTTCTTGAATCGTGTTATACAGGATTCATGTTGGAGGTCCGCTAGGAGGTTGTACAGCTGCAGCGGTGAAAGCCGAGGCCATGGTGCTGCAGTTTGGGGGCGATCGCTAAGAACAGCTAGCCCCGACCGCGCTCAAACGCTGCAGCTGCGTTCGAGTGCGGTCGTGAGCCAGCAAACAGACCCCTAGTACTTCCAAAGTGTGAGAACTCACTTATATAGCTTTTACATCTCTGATGTATCAGTCGTGAGATCGGCGTGCATCTGCGAATAAATTTTTTTAAATGTCATCATACACTGAATGATGGCACAGCACAGTGCCATCATCAGTGACGACTTCTGCTGCGACTAAGTGTGTGTGTGGATGAAACATTGCAAACTTAAATGGCACATGTTTCTGTGAGAATAACTATTTTTCGTTGTAGTAAGTGTCCTTGCCGTCTCTCTCTTCTCTTGCAGACCCAACGTCTCTGTGGGTAAACCAGGTCCTGCCTCCAAAGTCAGTAAGCTCTTGGTCTCACTTTCTCTTCTACTTACCTCCTCTCCCCCCACAACCAAGTTTACCAAAACAACAGGATTCATTCCTTTGGGATACAAAAAAAAAAAAAAAGAAACCCTCATATATATTTTTTTCTAGAGTTCTAAAACGAAGAACTTAATTTGTTTGGTTATCGAATTTCCGCATTACAACTCTTGTTCATATCACCATGCCCTCGCTGATATTGATGTGGAACTGCCGTCCAGTGTGAAAATGTTTTCTCAAGCCTTTTTGGGGGAGATAACATTTTTTCTTGGATAGGCACTAAAGGAAGTAACTTTCCTCCTCTAAGTAAGACAAGTGTCTTTATCAAATTTTGGTTATCGTTACTTTCTTAATGTGTGTCATCATGACATAATGACACAAGTCCTTGTCCTTGTGTATATGTGCTTGTTCAATGGTCTGTTTTTGACCACTGGAAAGATGCTGTGGTAAGCAATAAATTTTGGATTTGGCGTGTGCAGAACGTTGTCTTGTTGCTTTTATGACTTCCCTGGATATTGAAAGAAATAAGGCAGCTGCGCTTTTTCTCGAGAAATAGCGCTCGCCTGTTTGTGTGAAGACCTGATTAGTAAATATCGGGTAACTTTATTTGCTGTGAACTCCTTTGTTTGCCATTTGCATTGCAAGACTGTAGGTACAACTTCATGCCCGAATGTGTACAGTTGTGAGCAAAAGTTTGAGAGACCCCAACCGGCACGAAATAAATTTTTTTTGAACACAAGATCTTAGCTGACCTGAGACAGATTTAGTGTATGTGGGATCTGGGTATCATGTAACCACTTTTACAAAACATTAGTCCGTTAGGTGACTTGTAGATGTCATATGAACATGAAAATGGCCTTAAGGGAACATATCTCCTGTAGCTAGCAGTAGAAGCTGATAACCAGTAGTTGCGCCATGACGTTGCCGTAGCTACAAAGTAGTCACAGTGACAAGTCATTGCTATTAGACATAATAACAAATTGTTAAAGTCAAGTCGGGTGCCAGCTGCCACTGTTTTTAAGGGTGAAACCAAGATTGTGCTTCAGGTGGTACTTTTGTACTTCTTTCAAATTTGCGGCTTGTTCTGCGTTTCCACCAGCAGCGTGAGCAAATGCAGTATGTGTTGCTAATGGGCGCTCTTGTCTGACTGAACGTTGGTGGCCCATTCTTTGTTTCTAGACACCAGCAGGTGCCGGTGCAGTGGCTGGTGGAGGAACGGGAGGTCTCACGTTGAGGGAGAAGCTCAAGCGGAAGATGCAGGCTGCCCTCAACAAGCAGTGTAAGTGCTCCGCATTGCTTTTTTCTTCAAAATCAGTCAATCAATCTATAGGTGTCCCAGCTAATGTTAGTGGCCTAAAAAGAAAAAACCTGCTATATCTGACCATGGGGACCGACTGTTTGGTCATCAGTAGTCTTCCATCCCAGGAGTATTTTTTGTGAAGTAGAATCTCGTTAATTCCAACTCCGTAGGGGGACAATAAATTCAGTAGAATAACATAGAGTTAGAGCTAAAAAGACCCCCTTTAAATATACCACCCCATTAGTTGTGCGGTACGGCGTGCAAAACCTACACTGCCACTGGGTTTGTGTTCAAAAATTCCTATTTTTCCTCCATAAGCATGTGATGACATATGCTGGAAGAAGCCTAGGTTCCATATAAAGTACAAGTGCGATAAGATCACAGCTTGGGTGTCCTTTGCTGTGGGTGCAAGGGAAAACATGCGAGGGGGAGTTGAAGGATGGGGGCTTGATGTGCGCCATCCTCTCATGTGCCCAACATTCTTTCCACATCATTTTTTTCGGCACGCGACATTACTGTAGCTAGCGACACATCGAACTTTCATCTTTGGCTCAAGCTTGTCCGAAATGGGTCCATTGGAGGAATGAATTTTGTTCGAAATAACCTTTGGGCGGTTCTTGAAGTTCGAATTCGCCGGAGTTTTTTTTTCTATTCAAATACATAAGACTTTTCCAGGACCAACAGAGCAGTTCAAATTATTGGTCATTTCGAATTAAGAGATTTCATATGAACGGGCTTTCATTGGCTAACTTGGCTAGCTAGAGATTAATTCAGCAAATGAATAAATTGGGTGTGTTTCAGTGGGGAAGTTGTTGTTGTGCCCTGAATAATGGCATTTGGTTGTTTTCAGCGTGTTAGTATGTGGTGTGTAATTATTTTTCCCACGCTTTACTTGTAGCGCCCAAATTACAAAAACTACAGCATGATTATGCACCTGCACACTGCAGCACCCGTGATTGAAGAAAGCATTAACTACGCTCATTGCAACACCTTCCCTAATGTTAGCTGAAACACCCTGCATATGTGCCGCTGTAAGACATTGTTTTATGTGCTACTGCACCTCTTGTCATGTGCCTCTAATTTTTTTTTCCCCACCCCACAGACAAGGCCGACAAGCGGGCTGAACGTGAGAAGCAGGACAAGATTCAGCAGGAACGCTGGGTGAGCATGCTCCCAGACGACTTGTTTCTTTTTTATCACTGTTTCTCCGTTCCTGGTTGAGTACAGCGTGCTATTCAATGTGTAGGCTTAGTTGCACCCCTTAGTTTTGTGCCAAGTAAGTGGACTTTGATACAATAAAGGAGGTTTATCCGACGAAGGGCCGATGACGGGTAGCACGCTTCACCGAGCACAGTCTCGGAACTCGAGCCTCCGCGGCACGCGGTGCTGTTCGCAATCCTGCTGCCTATGTCCTGGCGTTCTTCATTACAATACTATGAAGTCAATGTCAAAACGAAGATAGCTTCATTTTATTCGATATTCATTATATAAATTGGCAAAAAAAGTTGTGTTTGGGTCTGTGTGAAAGAAACGCAAGCCTGATGCCTTTCGCAGACCAGCAAGGGGTTTCCTATAGATTTTCATCAATTTATTGACACCTTGCCATGCCGATACATTGCATGTAAACAACGCTTAATTACAAACATGTTACGTCGTTAATAACATGCGGTTGTGCAGGGGGAGACGGAATTATCGAACGAAGCTGCTGTAAGGCATTCGAAATTTCGGTTGTCATTATTTTTGTCTTCTATGGGGTGATTTGTAGTGCCATTGAAAACCTACTTCCTACTGTTACTATATTTAACTTTTTCTTTTAAATGCAGCAGACCTCATCAAAATTGGTGCAGTGTATGCCGAAAGAAATGATTGCTCTGTTCCCATGTATTTAGATAGGAGTTCCCGAGCTAAAGCTTGCCCTTATGATGCACACAGGGTTCTCCCCACAGTGGGCGGTGGTGCAAATGTCGCCCACCCCTCTGATTTACCACCCACCGCTCCGGTTTGCCGCCTGCTGCTCCGGTTGACCGGTCAATATTTTTGATAGTCAGAGGTTCCTCTATCATGTGGGGAAATGTTAAAAAGATAAGTGATGTAAAAATTGAAAAAAAAAGTCACATTTTTTTTACTACGATTTCGACAAAAATTGTGTAGAAAGTTGGCTGTCAGCAGGTGCCATTGCACCTGCTGGGTATACAACGCTGCCATTTTAGATCCATTTTAAGGAGGAGAGATCTAGGCTTCAGATAACTGCAGTGCCTTTGCACTACAGAAATAAAAGCAAAAGAAGCGAACAAAAAAATGAAGAAAACTAGCATCACGATTCGTTACTGCTGCCACGTGGACACAGGAAGTGCTCGATCCTATTGGCTGATGTAGATTTGAATCACCGGCGTGTGTTTCGCATGCATTTTGACAGCGACGAGCTGTGCATTTCTTTGTCCCGGTGAAGTTTGGTGACTGCCATAGGATGCATGGCTAGCTCGCGTTAGTTTGTTAACACAACCAAAATGCAAAATTGGTGAACTTGCAATTCAAAATGGTAGAATGGCGGTATCGGCAAGACAGAGAGAGAGGCTCAATTGCGTGTGTAACCCCCCTCCCCCGATCGCAAGATGGGGTCCATCCCTAAAAAATTTCTGGAGAGAACCCTGAATACACTTTCACTAGAGATGTATTAGATTACTATATCACTAACAGAATTGAAAATTGGTGAGCCTCTTCCCACAGGTGAAGGTTTGGCAAGCCAGAAATGATGAAAAATAAACATAAGACGGGTGGCGATGCCACCTGGATGTTTCTGCACCGGCTCCCTGTGATGTCACAGGTTTGGCTTTGTCTTAAGGTATGGCTTGTTAGTGGCATAAGAGGTCAGGAAGCAGTATGCAGGCATGTCGTTTGTCGACTTGTTGCTGAAACGGGCAATAGTTTCACGCCTGGCCTCTGTGATTGCTGTGTTGCCCCTCTGTTTACAGTGCAATGCGTTTGTAATCTTTGAGGCCATGACTCTCGGCATAACACGATTGTTGCCACTTACATGAGCGAGACGCAGCTTCCATGAGCTTTGCTACGCACTGTCAAAGGGCATGGTGGCTAGTCGTGATTAGTCACCCACTCCATAAACGCCTGCTCGAAAACGTGAGGGACAGGTAGGCGCAACAAATCCTAGTTGTTCTTTGGGCTGTTGTGCTGAAACTACAGCACATCTTCAAACTACATGCCATAGCCTGCTTGTCTTGTCAATGACAAAATGTGCATGGTGTTTCGGACACCACCTATCAAAGAAGGTTTCTGACCAAGGCAGTCCATAAACCCCTGTAGAAATGCTCAGTGGTTTAGTCATTTCAGAGTAGAATCTCTTTCAAGCTAGGAGTCAGTTCAACCGGTCATACTGAGTCGGATAAATTCAACGATTCAGACACCTGACCTGCTGTGGTAGCTGCTGCTAAGCTTGAGGTCACGGGTTAGCTCCCGGCTGTGGCGGCCGCATTTCGAAGTAGGCGAAATGCAGAAACGCTGATGTATTTAGGTCTACATGCATTTTAAAGAACCCTGTATAGTCAAAATTAATCTTCGATTCCCCACTACGGCGTGTCTCATAAGCATATCGTGCTTTTGGCACATAACAGCTCAGAATTAATTTATTTTGATCAGTTGGTCAGGCACTTAGTAAGTGCCTGACTGACGTACCCGTACGTACACTCGACGATACAGTCAGTTGATGTGATGCTTGCATCCCACCATTTTCTCTGCTCCACCAGGATCGGGCCGAGGAACTGCGGGGAATGGCCCTCCGTCTTCGCCAGAGGTAGGTCCGGCGTCTTTCTCGATCCGCTCCTCCTTCGCCGAAAATCTCCCGTTGGACGGGCCCGATCCAATGATGACAGAGATGGTAATTGCGCCCACTGCTCTGTGCCAAGCACAGAAGCCATGCCCCATCTCTCTCTACGTGCTGCCACCGCTGATGTCATACCGCATCACCTCGGCCCCGCATTTCAGTTTATATGTTCACTGCTGAGTGGGGGTTGCATTACAGGGCCCTAATAGGGCGCAGAAAACTTTGCATCCTGCGAAGCACCAAGCAAATCCTAAAATTTAGGAGAAACGGTTGGCTCATTCATAAACTCGGTTGATTACGGGAGCCTGTTATGAGGTCCGTTATGTACAGGCATGGATCATGGCACAGAAATATAACTTGAAAGAATGTAAGTTCGGGCATGTTGATATTCCGTTATAACCTTTTTAGGGGCACAAGACACACAGAGACAGTATTAAAGACGTAGACAAAGCTTTCACTTCCAACACATTTATTTTCACGAGTGTCACATAGCGGACAGGGTAAAAGCTTGCGCAAGTACACTTGTACAAACTTGATAAATTGTGACATGAACAAGCGAGAAACATGTATGAGGGAAACAGTATTTACGGTAAACAGCCAGCTTAAAAAAAATCAGTTGAGCCACGAGATTGAGAGCAGTCAATGTGTCTTTTGTACTGTCGCTGTGTTTTTGGTGTGCTAAAACGCTGAGACATGGCATTAAGTTTCTCACAAAGAACTAGAGGAACACTGGCACTGCTGTCACTGAGCTGCTGTGGAAATGATGGAGATAGTACATGGATTTGTCTAATCTACGTGCTTGTTGCTTTGAGACATTCTTGGGTGCTTTTTTTTTTTTATGGTGCTTTGTCTTTAGGAATTTGCGAGCAACCGTATTTTCCTAAATACGATTGTTGAAAATTATGAACTTGCAACACCACAAGGCCGTTTGAAGCTGGAAGTACAGTCCTGCGCTGGCTGAACGGCCACTAGCATCATGGACATCAGCATCAGAGTTCCTTCTATTATTTTTGTTGGAAATTGTATGATCCATGGCACTGCTATTGAATATGCTTCGCGTGGTGCCAGTGCGTTGTGTTGCATGTCCCTTTTCATTTGAGTGCCAAGTCCACGGCAGGCTATGTGCATGCTATATGCAGGCTATCTCGTGTGTTTGCTGTGACCACAAATTCATCGGCCTGGCCTTTGCTGCAAATTTAGTTTTTTTTTTTTAGCGCAAGCGTTTTTTTTTTTCTGTGTTTTCAGTGCATCTTTAAAAAGACATCCGTAGTGCTTGGCCATGAGCGGTACTTGCCCGGTCAGACGATGGTAGTAATTGAACAAGCCTAGAAATACTCTATAACGAAACATTTCAGTCAATAAATAGTGCCTGCAACAGCTTTTGAAGTGCTGGAAGCAGTGCCAGCTGTGCAGAAATGTTGTAAGTTGTGGAACACTTGCATGCATCTTCCGAAAAGGGCTGCACTTCTGCACTGGAGAATCGAGGGCTGTGGCACTGTAAGTGGAGTGAAAAAAACCGTGTGTGAATCGAACAGGTTGCTGATTTTCAGTCTTGTAAGGCTCAATCATTCCTAATAATGCATTTCTCTCTCTGTCACATCAAAAAGAAAGCATAGATTTTAACTTATTGTTTGCATGCTAGTAGCTGAGATATTCAGTTTCCATATGGTGGTGTTTTTCATGGCCAGAACTGACCTCCAAACACTTGCTTGGCAGGATACACCTGGTGACGGAAAGTTTTAAGCAATTGAATACCAACTGCAATGTAATTTAGTTAGCCTAGGCATCAGCAGAAGAAGCTCCGTGAAAAACTTTGCATTAAGAATCTGAAGGGATGTGTCTCAGAATGATAGAAAATTATTGGTAAAGGGAGAATTATGAACGGTAACATTTGGCATTGACTAGACTAGCATGAAAGCTACAAAGGAGACTCGTATATAGTCCAACATAGTAATAACTGTCACAACCAACCAAAAAAAAAGATGCCTTTGTTATATCCGGATATGCGTTGTAAGCGTTCATTTGTTACACGCTATTGTCAAAAACATCTTAGATTGACTTTCATGTTCAATACATGGGATATGATGTTCACTGGTGATGTGGATCCATGTTCACTGTATAGAGGTTCAGCTGTACTTAGGAAAGAGAAATACAGTGGGGAAAAAAGCCACTCTGGTCTAGGGAATTGAAAATGGTAGTGCCGGTGGAGCAGAAGAAATTTTGCCTGAGTGGCTGGAAATGGTAACAAATACCATTTGTTGGGAAAATTTGCGGGATGTAATGAGTCAATTCATTACATCTACGTCAATACACATTTGTGTACCTCACACATATCTACTTATCTGATCAACGTATGTCTTGGTTATCAGTAACTTGATTTAGCAGAGGTTTCTGGCCTTCCCTATATTTCACTGACAGTGTTAGTACCCACATGGAGTGGGGTTGCTCCACCTTATACTGATAATTCAGCAGTCATGTTGGTATCCTGAACAGGACTCTAAGGAAAATATTAAGTCGAGTTGAATTGAAAGATTGAGCCTATAATAAATTCGTCATTCGTAGCGAGAAGTTCCTGTAAGTGAGAAAATGTTGAAAATGGAAAATCAGGTGTGGTGCCATCCTTGTAATTTGGACAGTGGTACCTTTCACATGACATCGGCACTGGCCGATTCA
This sequence comes from Dermacentor silvarum, assembly GCF_013339745.2. NCBI lineage: Eukaryota > Metazoa > Arthropoda > Arachnida > Ixodida > Ixodidae > Dermacentor > Dermacentor silvarum. The sequence continues at coordinate 19,128,362 of NC_051160.1, read as the reverse complement.
CAGAAAGCCGCAAAGAGCCAGGTCATGTGGGGGATTATGTCAACTCGTTCTTTTTACTGCGGGAGATTCAAATTCGGGAGCAGCAGCCGGACTTTCGGTGACAATTGTCTACACAACAAAGTTGCATATATTGTCACACAGGAAATGATTATAGACTTCTAGACTGATAGTCTATCGATCTAACTCTGCTTGATTTCCTTCCGTGTCGCTTGAACTTTCCGGGGGTTCTGTTAAGCTTCTTTCTTTTTCTGAAGTAAACTGGAAGTTGCTTCTGTTGGGGGTGCACATGGTGCTACTTTCTCTGTGAGCCTGTGTCCACGGGCTGACCTAGTGTTTACGGTGGTGCCACCTAGGGAACGAGAGAAGAGGCACAAGGAGAGGGACGACTACGACTATGAACCGGATGGAAGTCGAGACGGCCGGGACGGCTATTCCAGTCGCTCTGGCAGCCGCTCGCGAAGCCAAAGTCGAAGTCCTGAACCCCGGCCCCCAGGCGAGTCGTCATACGCGACCCCTCCGGAGCACTCAAGAAATCCGACGTACTACTCACGACGAAGGTGGGTGGAAGTCGGGGGGGCCTGTGGTAACCGTGGCTTTTAATTTGAAGCACTGAATGTGCAGTACGGTGCACCTTTATAAGGAACACCCAGTTAGCATAAGACTACCGATTGCGGCTGCAAGAGGCATGAAGTCATACAGGGTGTATTTTAATGCTTAAGTGACAGCCTAATGTACACTGTCAATTTTCCTCTTGCGGCAGTGTCGAACTGCTTAAGTTGTAGTGGCTTTATTGCAGCCTAGGTGTTTGCTTAAGTGGACCATATTGAATAGTCAGATAATGATGTAGACAAAGTGAGATAGCGATTAAAGTGTGAGCTAAGAGAGTAATAAAGTTTTGGTTGCAATCTAGGAATTAGACATGTAAGCATTGTAAGGTCAGTGGTGATCTGTTTTGTTTTTTAATCCTAAAACAGTAAATTTCATACTGCTTCTAATCTAATCACGGTTCCTATCTATTCAGGAGCCGATCAAGGTCACGGTCTCCACCACAAGATTACTATCGATCACGACCACCGACGACATCATCGTCATCGTGGTCATCATCCAAGGCATTGGTGGACTACTGAAGTGTCTTCTAAAGGCACTCAACTAGGGCTTTGGCTCCTAGCTTTACAGGACCGAGAAAATGTGAACTGAAATGAACTTCGTGAAGTGAACTGACTGAGTGGCGGCCCTGTGTTGCCAGTGGGTGTGGGGCTGGGAAAGGGGTAGGGGAGACGATCGGTGAGCACCGCCACACAAATACTAGTGTTAAGAAATGCCTTGTGATGGGGACGTCATACAAGCTGTGCTGGTGGGTGCTGGAGAATTCTTGGCCCATGAATGCTTCAGATGTTTGTTTTTATTTTTTCCCTCATATTGCCCATGTCCTCTTGCCTGTCTTGCCACTACGCAAAAACTGCGTGTTAATGATCAGCAAGCAATTTGTTGAAAAGAAGCACTTTGGAAAAATGGAACGATGTGACGATAGAGCTGTGGGGACATTGTCACGAATTGGTCTCTCACGTCTTAGCCGCATTGTGCAGCTACGCATAGGTCGACTCAATTCACAGCTCGTTGTCAGCAATTTAGGAAATGTGATGACGGTTGTCACAGCTGGTTTTTCCAGGGTTCAGTACTACGCTTGAAATGCCTCTGGCAGCATTTTTTTCTCTGCTGTCTTTAAAACTGGAGTTAAAGCTTTCCCTTAATTCTTGTACTGATAGACACGTGTGCCAGCTGTTTCCGTGTGCTTGCCTTGATTTACTTAAAAGGCCTCAAAGAAATTTTTGGTCTAGAAGAATATTTGTTGTGCATTTGTGCGAAGAGCAGCTAGAAGGTGCCACCCTGACACACTGTTGTATGTGGTGTGCGTACCGTGCTCTGTAAATCTAAGATTTGAACTCTAGGCTTAATTTTTTCTTTTGTGTGCTGTCAAACAGTTGTGTCAACAAACTTTTGCCCTTGCTTAATAAAGTGAACCCCACAATTTCTTGCCAGATTGAAAGTAATGTAAATTACATCTAACATTACATACCAAATTCAGTGGGCAACTAGACAGTCAGATTTGATATTTTTCTGATTTGGTTATGTATGTTTGGGTTATGTATTCTGCTACAGCCTGGTATGTGCAGACAACAGAAATGTCTTTTTGTACGTGTGACTTTACCTGATGCAGATATTCTGTTCTTGTTCCTTAAAGGGTCCCTGAAACAGCTAGGACAAGTTTTGTAGACGCGTAGGGTACAGCTACAGTAAAACATTCGCACCACAATTTTTGTGAAGCGTCTCGTATTAAGAAAGCTATGGACGATTACAAGTTACCCTCCTCCATAGCCATGCTTTATCTCAACTCGCTCGGCGAGCGTTCAGGGCTAAGCTCCGCCTTCACTGGCTCTGCGTCACGATGAGACGTCGTGTCTACTTCGGTTGTCTTGGAGCCAGCACGCGAAGCCTCTCCAACGTCCGCCAGCCGCCTGGCAGTCAATCCCAAGTGAGAGTTTGGGACCATTGTTGCAAGCATTCTGTCGCAGCGCTGAGTGTGTCCGATATTCCGGTAACCACAGTCGAGTTGAGCATTTTGACGGATGGGTGGACGCGTTAACTAAAGCCCCTCCATACTACTATTGCTGCCATGAAGGAGCTTAAGCACAGACATTCGTGAGCGGCCTGATCTGTCTGCATGGTCCAGCCACCTGGTGGCACACAGCTTAACCAGCCAAACAAAAAGCTAATATTGCTGTAACCAAGTGTAAAACATTTTAAACATCTAGAAAAACGTGTTCTCGATGATGCTCCTGCAAAAAAATTTACACCAGCAGCAAAGTAAAATACACTTGATTATTGCTATAGTAGCAGTGTGTCTGGTTGAGCTCTGTGCCACCAGGTGGCCGCACCGTCCATGCCGTTCACTTTGTGCCTTCGCTCATCCCGTAAAACGCTCGGGCGCTGACAACTTGCGCTTGCGTTTACCCGAATACTGGACGCGCGAAACACTATTGTGGTATATAGTAATCCTTCTGTGTGAAGTGACAGCCTAATTTAAGCCCGGCCCACATGGAGCGAACTTTCACGGCGAACTTCGCGCGGCCCGCACCAGCGCGGCTGATCGGCAGCGTGCCGCCGCCGTGCTGCACCCACATGCGGCGAAAAAGAGGCGGCCGTCGCCGCCACGATTTCAGTGTTGCTAGAACAGCGTGATTTCGTTCCCAGTAAAATGCAGTGAAAAAATAGTTTTGTATCTGCAATTAAACCATTTTTTATGTAATCGCGGTAAATAAAACGACTTATTATCTAGGTTTAATGTCCATTTGACAATTTCTGTCACTTTTTATCAAAACATGGACTGCAGGACGCGGAATAATCGCTGGGGCTGGCCACGCTGTGCAGTGGCAATCGTGTTCAGCCGCCGCGGTACCGTAGCCACAGATGCCGTAGCTACAGTGTACTGTACCGTAGCCGCGATATCCGCGGTTTTATGAGAGGTGCTGCGGTAATTGTGCGTTCTGCAAACATCCGTTCCCAGTTTGCACTCGAAGTAATTGCTCAAGAAGGTCGCGGACACATCCTTTCAGTAGTCGCAGAAAACGCCCAGCTGCGCTGTGAACCGGTCCGGACAACGCCACACGACGATCTTTTTCCGTGAGTTCTTGTACTCTGGGTGGCAGCAATCCCATAATATTGGTCGCGCCTGGACGGCTATGATCAGCCGATCGTTGTACGCGATTCGCGCAGCTTTCATCGCCATGTTCTTTGGCTGGCTAGCCAAGTCAAATGTGGCGGCCGGAAGTCGGACGCGACCGCGCCCTGATTGGTCCACGCCACTCGCCGCTTCCGGCGAGCGGCGGATCGCCGGCGAAAATATTTAGCCCACCTTGATCGTCGGCGAACAGCCGCCGGCCGCCGGGCGAACAGCCGCCGGCCGCCAGGTGGACGCCGCGCGCGGCCGTTCGCCAGATTTTCGCAAGAAAATCGCTCCATGTGGGCCGGGCTTAAAACGCGTAGATGTTGGTGATCGGATACTGACAACCAGCGCTGTAGCCTTTTCACTTGCATGTTTGCCTTGCTGAGTGGCATGATGTCGCACCTTGTCATGTCGCTGATCGCTACATTTGCAGCCCACAACGCAAGGGCCAACCATGGTGCTCATGAAAAGACACATGGAGACCAACACAGACCACGCAGCTCGCGTCAACACGGAGCATGTTTTAACACAAGCAGACGACACTTGCTGTGTGCCAGAAGTGCTTTCAAGAGTGTAGTGATACATTGTCCTTGTGCATTCTCTTTCTGTTACTTTCTTTTCATAGAAACAAGTTAACTAACACTTCAACTATTATGAACATTTGTTCTCCATAATGTTGGAAAAGTTATCGATGACACGCCCTGGGCAGCCACTCGGATAGCTCGTCCTACTGAGGTCATATGGTCAAATCGCGTCACCTGGTTAGGGGCAGCTGAAAACTCAGCCGATTGGCGTGTTGCTTTCGGTAGCGATGTGCCTTTTTAAAGCCGTATAATAAATTACACGCTTTACGCGGAACACTCAGATGCGTTAATTAATGATCAGAAGGACCTACCCGAAGGACTCTGTACATTTGTACAAAATTGTCAAAATCGTTTCAGGTTCCCTTTAATAAAGCCCCCCCCCCCCCCCCCCCTTTGCGCAACCTTTCTTATGATTCTTATTTTAGCGGCGGTTACGTGCTATTAGTTCAGTGATAGCAAAAACGTATGACAACTGGCAAAATTAAGTGGTTAATAAACTGCCAATTGCCTATACTACAGTTAATCATCGATATAAAGCCTATTAAATTTGCACTTCATTATATCGAAATGTTATATTGAATTTGACCTTTTATACTCATAAGTACAGTCGCCGACAGATTTTTCTTGCACGGAAGGAACTGCAAGATGTTGCGAATTATCGGACAATTGAAAAAAAAATTAATTTCAGTTAGAAAAAGATTTATACTGTTCAATTTGAGAGTCGGAAAGCAAATATACGGTACGAAGCGAAGCCTGCGAAGTTCTCGCGTCCACTCCGTCGCTGCGGCTGATAGTGTCGCCCGCTATGGGACGACGCTGTCGTGAAGAGCGCAGGCAAGGGGGAGCGAACGCTTCGTCTGCCTCTGAACCGCTTCTCTGAAACTCGAGATTATGCGGCCTCCAGCACAAAATGCGCGGGAAGACCGCACATGAAGCCACGGCCATCTTGAGTCGCCCAACGTTTGCACACGCCGCAGATTACCACCGAGATGGTGGGGCGCGTCAGCTGCGCATGCGCTCAGCATGCGCAGCCACGGCCCTACTAGAGGACGAGACGCGCACTTACTTGCCCCCACAGCCCCCTTGGGTGCGCACGTGATCATGATCACTTGTGAGGTCACCCTCGCACGCTTTCCATCGCACCCGCATCATACGGTTGATACGGCGCGCGGGGCGCAATAGAATATTGTCGCACCTGAACCTCATACGGAAAATGACTGCGAGAGAGTCTTGCCAGTCTTGCTGCTACGCCAGGCACCGTACTTTGGGGAGGGGGGGAAGGGCAGTTTCGTGTCCTTGCCAGTGATGGCGCTGTGCTTTAGTCGTAAATTGAGTTTCACGCCGACCGCCAAAAGCGCTGATTTCGTTAAAGATATGCCAAGCCTCATTAACATTTGTTGCACAAAATTTATTCAAATGAGGAATAAAAAAAAAACCCAAGAACTGGCGCTTGATAACTGCGAATATGGAGCTCTACAAAGCGGCGATAGCGAGCAGAAACAAGCCAAGTTACAGTAGCCGAGTCCATAGTCGAGCCCGTTCCGGCTGTATTCTCGCCGTGTGCGGCTTCACCACCTTGGATTCACGCCCCCTTTTGTTATCATCGACGTTTGAATCAGAGGTGCGGCAGGCGTCATTTACTCGTGCTCTCGGTGCTTTGTGAGAACGCATTCGAAGCAAAAGATGCGGCCGCGCTGCACAAGTGATTGAATCAACTGAATACCGAGAACATCTCTATAGGTAAGATAAGACGTTGCTCGTTTGAAGCTCGAGTTTCACTTCGTGCCAGCTTCAGCGTAACATTTCCGTTCCTTCAGTAGCTACGCCGCTGCTGCACTTAAATTGAACTGTACTTAGTTCTCTATAGGTAAGATACGTTGCTTATTCGAAGCTCGAGTTTCACTTCGTGCCAGCTTCAGCGTAACATTTCCGTTCCTTCAGTAGCTACGCCGCTGCTGCACTTAAATTGAACTGTACTTAGTTCTCGCATGTAATTTCGATACGCCGTTGGCTCTGATAATGGCGGAAGATTGTTTTTTATTGTGTAAGGAAGAGTAAAATGTTTTCTCAATACGGCGATCGCAAGGCAAGATCGCAAGTGATCGCAACGCAGCGATCGGTATGCACAAAGCACTGATGTCAGAGATAGAACACTCGCATATCCTCGGTGAGTGTTATATCGCAGTGCAGTAATTCCTTTGTGTCTGCTACCACATGCTGGTTGTATATCCGGCGATTGTCGCGTGTCATTAACGACATACGAGATAATGTCTATCTTTTGTAGATTTATATCAGCTTCGAATGTTGCATGAAACAAAACCGCTTATTTTTGTGTTTTGCGTATTCGGGGCTTTGTGAATAAATGTACATTTATAAACAGACGCTGATATCAAATGATAACCGCTCATCGTGTCCGGCCATGCCTGTAATTACACAGTACGTAAACAAATGTTTGAAAACAAAACTTGTGTGACACTTTTGGCGGTTGCATGAGACTGCCTACATAATACATTTCTATACACCACATTTTTATTCAATTCCATTTACTTGCCACACAATTCAAACTTGCTAAGCGCTTCGAATGTAGCAAAAAATGATTGCTTATGAAGGAACAAAATTTAGCTTGCCGACAGGTACCATTACGATAAACTGCTCGACCCAAAAAAAGTTTAAATTGGAATATGTATGTGGACGCTTCGCCACAGAACACTCGTTAGCGCGCCAGGAAACCGAAAGCGGAAGTGAAACCGAAAGGAGACCCTCCACCGGCGGCTTTCGTGAATGTCGCATCATAATCATGACCTCCGAGATTTGCGCGCGCCGGCTGGTTAGCAGAATCAGCCGGTGCGCGCAAATCTCCGAGGTCATGACTGCTGCGCATACGCACACCGTTCACACGAGTGCCTAGATGAGTGCTAGTGGTAGCGTTCCGCGTCCCGTGTAGCTCTATGGGAGTGTCTATGTGTACAAGTGTGTTGCGGTTACGCCGCTCCGCTCCGGCGTCCGCACTGTCGCGAGGTACGTTTGCAAGCAGCCGCATGTAACTAAACCATTTGACCATCGGCGTCCGCGGCAGTTTTCATTTATTCCCTCAGTATTCCTACTCTGCGTCAGTGACATTTCGTTATATTGAAATCGTGTATAAGCACACTTCGTTATATTGAATTTCAATATACGCGATGTTCTTTGGACAAGAAGTTATATAAAAAGTCGAATACTTCGTCATACCGATAATTTCGCTCTATTTGTTATGTTGAAGTTTAACTGTACTGCTGATTTCGTTCTTACAACACACGGCCGCCTTACAGACCGTGTCACTATCGCATTGACGGCAGCTGCCCGGCGCACCCTTTCGCCAGAAGATGCCACCAGGAGAAAGCACGGTGCTGCACGTTTCTGAAAAGGTATATTTCAGCTTTTCGAAAATTACAGCTTTTCGAAAATGGCGCATCGTACACGCAACCTAGACAGTGTATCTCCACCAGCTGCGCCTGCAGCATACTTCATGTTAAAAGGGGCAGTGAGGCTCTGGAAGAGGGGTTCCAGCTGCAGTAATCAAGCACACTCCTTAATTCAATAAAATTTTTATTGCGATAGCAATTATATGGACACCTCAGGCGCATTTCTGCCGTCGTCGTCGCCGTGAGGTTCCGTATAAAGTCCACGGGCGATGAAATCGTCGCCACGCGCCGTATGCTTTATGTACGAGTGAAAGCGTGCGAGGGTGAGCAGGTGATTGCGGCCCAATCTCACGCACGCAAGGGCGGGAAGCAGGGAAGGAAGCGCGCCGCCTTCCAGTCGCACGCAACGCTCCGGAATAGGGTTGGTAATATCGATGAATGATTGATCGATTAAATGTATCCCGCAAAATGATTGATCTTCATCGATGTCCACCTTTCATTTAATCGATTAGGCCTGTTCAATTAGTCGTTTTCGTAAGTTTGACAGGAGTGGCGCGAAAAATTTTGAAGTCGTACTGGAATGACGGTGCACGAGCAGTGGTAGAGCGACTGTCGACTGTTTTGTTGCGATCGCAATTATATGTGCACTCCTTATAATTGTAGTATCGCGAACGTTAGCTACGTTCGCGATACATAAAAAAAAAAAATGGCAGTTCTGTTTTGCTCCTAGCCAATCGTTCACGCGCTCTTCGTCATACAGAATTGCCGTTTTGTGTAGGCTATCTATGCTGCTTTCAGTTTCTGTCGCACAAGGAACACAGTCAACAGCCGCGCGATCAGTTAGAGCTACATTCCGGGTAAAGAAACAACTCGCAGGAACTATACGAAAGAAGAACAAGCTTGCAAGCCCCGAACGCTAGCAGACGTGATGTGGTAAACTTAGTATAATGCATCGGCTAATATAACCGCCCGCTTATTAACATCGCCTTATGTATCAGAGTCGCTGACCGGCTCTTTTCTGTAAGGAAATATTCTCATAACAACAAAGAAAAACCTTAATAAAGCACAGATCTTCTTTATTAAAGTTTTGGCGCCTCCCTTCGGCCGACATCGCTGACAGCGTAATAGCGAATGCCGGTGATGGATCTAAGTACGTTATGGTGTGCGATATTATATCTGGGATGATTCCGGACAGCGTGATTTGCGGTCGCGTAGCTCCTTCGGTGGTTGTCGTCTTCGGTGAATTCATGCTAACGTGATGGACTGAAGCCGCGGTGTTTCAGAAAAAAAAAAAAAGACATCCAGTCCAGACCTGTCCCAGGTCTGGACTGGATGGAAAAACTTTATTTAGGTCCTGCAGGACGTGCTCATCCGATTCTAAAGATGCTAACGCGTTCTTTGACCGTCATTATCGGTGCCATCTCGCACGTCTAACGTGTCCTTACCAATTAGGATGGCTGCGTTCTCGTTAGTAGCACCCTTAAATGCACGACGCCCTGCTTGAAAGCTTGGATTGTGGGGGGACGCAAGGTGTCACCGGCCAGCACGTCGACACCTTATTTACGATTCTAACCCGAGGTCCGCCATCTTGGTTAGGGTCAGGCAAGGTGTGTGGAAAAGCGCACTTGCAAAATTTCGCATATCCCCATTCTTTATTCGTTGTCTAATACGAGCAGTTTGTTTAAAGTAGTGCACGTGCTTTTGTTTTTGTTTTTATTTTATCGCGTTTTATTTTATTGCCTGTCATATTTTTCTTCAGGCTTCCTTGCCACATTCTTCCGTCTAGGCGAGGTGACACACACCGCGATCGCTTGTGGCGCATCGCGCGAACGGCACGGTTTCTGGAAAGACGACGGCAGGCTTTCGGGTTTGCGAGGGTCCATCGCGCTGCTCCGCGCCGCATGACTGATATGTGGTGGAGGCCTATGTCCAGGATGCTACACGGAGAGAAATGAGAGAGGGAAAGAAAATCAGTTAAAGAGATAACGGGTGCTTGAGACGAACAAACGAGAGCAAAAAAAAAAAAAAAAAAAGGCTCAGAAACTATCAACGACGATTTCTAATGCAAGGCGAACAGCCGAACGCAATAGAAAGCTATTGGCTTTAATAGCTGCGTAAGGTAGCGGCGTAGTCATAGGCGTTATTCAGCACATCTGCAGAAGGGGGCTTTAACATATAAGCCTATTCATTATATGTGGAGGAAGGGAAAAACTGAGAAGAGGACCGCGCGCGAGGGAAAAGGTATGGGGGGAAGTCACGGGATATTTTCCGATGTAGCGGCCGTATTGTCGGGGCACAATGCGGTTTTGATATAGTGTTGCGTGCACGTCTGTGTGCTGCTCCGTACCATGAGAAAGGCGTCGTATGTGCAGGTTTGTGTTAGTCTCCGTATTTTGCGCCACCGTGCTAGCTAGACCGTGCTCTCGCGGTTGTCGTTGCGGCAGGGAAACGACCGCGCATAGAACGCAGAACACCATGTACTGCGCCACGGACGAAGGACGATCTGGGAGCACTGTAGCTGTCTTCGGTGAATTCATGCTAACGTGATAGACTGAAACCGCGGTGTTTCAAAATGTACGATGAACGTCTCGCATATCAGTGACAAACTGCAGATGGGCTAGCCATAGGTCGATGTGTCGTGATGTACGTAAAGTGCCAGTCATCACAAAAGCCGGCAAAATTAGCGGGGGCCAGCCTGATATGGAATAATTTGCGGAATTCACTATGAGGTTCTTTTAACGCTAGAGCCCGGACGACATGACTTCGGCAATGGTACCGCGATGGTACACCGCGATTCGATTGGATCCTCTGATTGGGTCGCCACAGCGCGCAGCTCGGCGTGTTGCACGTCGGAGGCGAGAAATGCAAACAAGAGAGGAGAATCCGCTCAGACAAAATGGCGGAATAAAGCCATTTTGCCTTCGTCACCGAATGCCACTAGCTCCACGCTGTGGTGGAACGCTCGGGACGGACAGCCATCTTCTTTTCCCGCCGCCCTCTCCCCCTGTGGTGGTGGCTGCGGTAGAGGGCTTCGGTGGCTAATTAAAGTCCCTCAATACTCAATACACAAATTATAGAGGGACCTTATCGGTGGCGGGAGAGGAGGAAGGCAGTTGCCTTCCACGCAGGAAGGAAAAACTGAGGAGAGGCCCTGACGTCACTCTTTTTGAATCCTCCATGACACCGGAATGCGTATTGCATTCATGCGAACTATATGATTTCGTTCAAGCGCCCTCGGCGAAAGAAACCATCTAGAAACATGGTACGCGCGAGCGGCGCATGGCGGCGCCAGCGGTCGAGCACTGGGCTTGGGCTAGAGTGTAATAGAATATGGTCCATTGTCTAGTACACTCTAGCTTGGGCGCAAATAGAAACACGCCGCCGGAATGGAGGATTCACAACGAGTAACGTCAGGGCTCCTCCTCAGGTTTTCCTTCCTGCGTAGAAGGCATGGAGGTTTTTTCCTTCCTCCATGGTGGAAGGCAACTGCCTTCCTCCTCTCCCGCCACCGAAGCCCTCTACAGCAGCCGCCACAGGGGGAGAGGGCGGCGGTTCCACCACAGCGTGGAGCTAGTGGTATTCGGTGACGAAGGCGGCCTGCAACCCGAGAGGACGCGCACTTTGCATTGGCGCCTTTCTATGGGCCTTGCAACCTGGATTCGCACGACAGGACGGATAGCTGCGTAACTTAAGTTATAACCATGCTAAAAATAGCGACCACGCATGAATGCGCGAGGCCCACCCACGCGAGTTATGCTGCGCGACTCGCAACGCCTTCGCGAGGCGTTCAGTCTCATGTCCTTGACGCGTAGGCCAACGTGCCTCCATCGTTGTCCCTTAGTCGCTGTTCCACCATTGCGATGAACGATTTGCCATTGCTATTGTGTCCACGCCGCTGTTCTAGGCTTGGTTCCCAATTCTTTCATATTACGCCTTACACAATTTTGTAAACACACCGTCATACTGTAGACCACATAATAAGCGTGATGACGATGACCATGGCGTACGTTGATGACACCTACCAGGGTTGACGACGTCGTGAACGACGCAGGCTGCGGACGCACTGCAGTTGATGCCGATCTCAGGAACCGTGTACCACCTCCGGGCCTCTATGTTGTAGCGTTCGACCAGTGGCACAGTCGACAGACCTATCGGGGGATAACGAAGTGGGATGTAAAACCGTGGCGTGAATCTTAGCCAAAAGGCCGAAAAGCGTGGCGTGGCGCAACACGCAGATTGGGAACAATGGAGGAGCCGTGACTTTACCACGACATAGGTTATGGGCTCGAAAGTGTGTTTGCTGTGTCGGCACGTCCGTGAGTGTATCCGTCTCACTACGGTACTTAGCATGACGTGTCTGCCGTCCGTTCTGCGCTCAGACCACTGAGTGAGCACAATGCATTGAGCACTGTACGTGCATAATGCTCTTGCACATTCAGAAAGGCAGAACGCTACGGCCGTGATTTTGGCCCTTAGAGCCACAAAATTCAAGAGCCATCTTTTCTGCATGTCACAAAATTGTCACAAAGATGACCGTAGAGTGCAGCGTGCAACGATGTAACGTGCTGTTTTGTTCCATATGTATAGAGATAATCTTATATAGAGACTTGTATAAAGGATCACGTGGGGACACGTATCCGGTAGGTATTTCCGGTAGGTACCATTGGCTGGGGTATTCAGAATCATTGGTTGGCAACGCCGTTGACATGTCTTACCGTTGAATCCTCCCACGATGTAGATACAGCCTTCCAGCACTACGGCGGCAAAGTTGCTCTTGACGTGAGGCATGCTGGGTAGCTCTGAAAAGCGAGCTCTTCTCACGTCGAGCTGCTCCACTGAAAAGCGTGAATGAAAATTCGCAAGAACGAGTCAGAAGAAACACGTGTGCGCGAGCATGATCGCGCACGCACACACACACACACACACACACACACACACACACACACACACACACACACACACACACACGCACGCACGCACGCACGCACGCACGCACGCACGCACGCACGCACGCACGCACGCACGCACGCACGCACGCACGCACGCACCACACACACACACACACACACACACACACACACACACACACACACACACACCGCTCACGCACGCGCACACCGCTCACGCACGCGCAGGGAGAGAGATGGTACGCACTTCTGGAACGGGTGCCAGAGTAGTTACTACGGTTAGAGTGACCTACTACGGCTATTTTTTTTAACCAACAGTGGCTACACGAGTGTAGGAGGTGAGCATTTTTTAAAATCGGTGTAAGCAGCACCTACACCCACCACCTACACGAGTGTAAGCAGCAGACGACAAACAGGCTAGCATTGCAAATGCGTGGCGCCATTTTGTCTGCAACTGTCGGCGCTGTCTGTGCACACATGTGGCGAAGACAGTGAAGGTTCCCTCCAGGGCCGGTGGCGAAGTGCTGGAGTGAACGTGTGTCACTCCGGTACTTTCAAGAGGCAACAATACGCAACTGAGCTAGGCGTCACGTGTCATGCGCGTACGACACGCGACTGACGGCGAGTTAGATGCATATGGCCGCCCGTTGAAATTTCTGATGACATCAATACTACCTTCAGACCTGACGACGACCATGCTTAGGAATGGTAGCGATTACAATGAACAGATGCGTACTGGAGGAGAGCCGGGTGATGCCGTTGTATCCGCCGATGATGTAGAGCGTGTCATTGTGGGCGACCACCTTGAGGCCACTACGGGGCGAGGACATTGTTAACACCCGTGTCCAGGCGTTGGTCGACGGGTCGTAACACTCCACGGTGTCCAGGACCACGCGGCCCGTGAAGCCTCCCACTCTGCGCGAGAGCGAGTTTCATCATGACCATCATCGAGTTAAGTGCACTCTTGGGAGGGTACCATATGCTTGTTCGCACCACCAATATTGCAGCCGTCGCTTAGCTTCCACGACAAATTTATCTGCAGTCTTCGTATTGTCTCAAAAGCTCAAACTCGAACTCAAAGCTTTGATCAGGCAAACTCCTTACACATGTATCGCTAGATGGATACCGATTTCCGGGGCACGCTATGCACGACACAGAATGCTAAATTGCAGTAGATATAGGAAAGCCTAGGCAACAATTTCCCGCCACCCGAATATCATCATCCATCGGTCTAGTCGACTAAGAACTCGTCGAGAGCCGCTGGCATCTAGGCTGTACAGCGAACCTCTATAGTAATAACCTGATCAGTCGATTCACTCCCCACAAAGCAATTCGGAAGCCCGTGAATCCGGAAACGACCTCACATGTAGATGCGTCCTCCAGCTACAGCGGCGCTGGCGTCACTGCGGACGTCGTTCATGCTAGCCACCATGGACCACTGGTTTGCGTTGACGTCGTACCGCTCGACTGTGTTTGTGCGCACGTGGCCGTCGAAACCTCCCATGGCGTAGATGTGGTCCTGCGAAGACAGGACGACGATACGTAGTAAAAAAAAAAAAAAATCACCAACGATTACGATACTCCCTAATCCGAATTTTGTGCGCAGCTGTTTTGAATTCGCGATATATTGTGGCAAAGAATTTGAACGACAGGGTCCTCTCGGCGGCGGCGGCTCTGAGCCTCTGCTCGGGCAGCTCGTTTAGCAGCAGTGGCAGATGACGCATTTCCACCGGTTGCGTCGCTCATGAACTTGAGAATGAACACGCTCAGGAAATCATCAACATGGGAACGCGTCGTCGGGGCCCACCGCGTTGGCTTAGCGGCTATGGTGTTGCGCTGCTAAGCACGAGGTCGCGGGATCGAATCCCGGCCGCGGCGGCCGCATTTCAATGGGGGCGAAATGCAAAAACGCCCGTGTCCCGTGCATTCGGGGACACGGCCGTTTGGTTCCTTGGTGGTCAAAATTGATCCTCATAATCGTTATCATACCATGCTTTTGGCACGTAAAACCCCAGAATTAAATTCAATTCGGTCCGCTCGTTCGCTGTGCTCGTTCGTTCGGTTACGCCGAGGGACGCCGACGCTCAACGCAACCACGGAGATAATTAACAGACCCGTAGCAGTGATGACGCAAAGGGCCGTGTCATCTTGCACTACGCGAGTGAATCAGCGAGAAGCCGCGGCGGTGCTGATAAGGACGAGTCTGTAGTTTACGTCACTTCTGGCGAGCTCTAATAGGGAGTGCAGGGAGCGGGGGGCTCACTTCAAGTATCAAAACATGCCAAATGCCGCAAAACTTGATGAAAAAAATGTTGTGGGAAGCACTTTATCGTGCTATCGCACTTTATCATGCTTCCCACAATATTGCATGCAATTTTGACCGCAATATTCGAAGCGTAGCTCGATCTTCCAGCTCAGTGTACCACACACGATGATCCTTTGGGTTTTAACTTGCAATACGCTTGCGAATAACATTTTTTTTTCGCCTTCCGCGAGAGCAGTCATGCATGTCGAAAGGTGTCGTTTCTATTTAATATTAAACAGAAGAAAGTGACTGAAGCAGAGATAGCGAAATGGATGCAAAGAATGGAAACAAAAATGACCATGGAGATTTGCAAGAATGGGAAGAAAGAAATTAGAAGTGCCTTGCTATTTGGCGCTCGAGCTGGTGTATGCTGCAGAAAAAAATACGGAGACCACTAGGCACATCCTAATGGTATGCGATGGGATTCACCCAGCGACACCCTTCCAGAACTGCCTGGATTTAAAGTGGACGGATAAGCAAGGTGGGCAAGAGACGTTTAGAGTATTGGTGGGAAAGAAATGACCGACGATTACGGATCGTGCAATCCGTCTCGTGCGGCACGTTGCAAACGGAGCGAAGTGGTGGCGCGACTGCCTCGCTAATCTGGAGATCGCGAGAGATCGCGTCACCCAGGCGCGCAGTGGGGCGCCGCTTACGGAGAGCGATTCACAGCAGCAGCCGCCGACGGATCTCTCAGCTGCAGACGACGCGCGCTACTCTGGCGCCATCTCGTAGCCATCGACGCCGCACTACGCTTTTCTTCTCACGCTTTCGCCGTACCCTCCTCCGCTCTCCTCCTCGCGCATCTTCGCTCTCTCCGCTTTTTTCATCCCCGCTGCGCTCCAGCGTTCGCTCTCATCTTTCGCTTGCTCGTTCGCTCGGTTACGAGGTAGGACGCCGACGCACGCCGCAGAAACGGGTTCCTAAGAACTGCGCTCCAAGAATCGGGGAATATATTGATACGACGACCAGATCCGTTACAGGCATATATAGGTAGCGGTAGAAGCTAGACGTTTTGAGGAAGAGAAAACAGGTTAAAGAGATGTATACCAAAATTCAAGGAAAAAATAGCATGTACAGCATATCTGATTAACTCAAGCAGGCTAGGTGACTATTTGTCGCCGCCCTGTTTTAAAAGGGATGGCAATACATCATCATCATAATCAACGTATACGGCAATATGTATACGCATACAGTTCGCGAGAACTCGCGTCATCTGCATAGCTTTGCAGGCTTTACATGTAGTGGCTGCCTTTCTTGCTTTTGCTTACCTGGAGAACGGCGACGCTGACGTAGCAGCGCTCGAACGCCATGTTCGCCTTGGCGCTCCATCTGGCCAGGGGCACGTCGAAGCAGACGACCGAGTGGTAGCACTCGCGGCCGTCGAAGCCACCCACGAAGTAGATACACTGGTTGATCACTGCGGCACCGTGATACGCCCTGCGGTGGACGTCGGCGAACGTCTTTTAAATGCGACCTACCACCCACAAATTATTACAAAATCTGGCTATACTGTCTGGCATTGCAGCTTTATGAAAGCAATGTCACTCGTACTCACAAGCACTTTCCTGCATTATGTAGCTATCTGGCGATGAAATTGTCCCAAATGGCTTGATTTCCACGGCTCGTATGCGAGTTGGTAACCGTTACGCAATCTCGCTATCATAATTAAGAAAATGGTTTTATGGGTTCATTAAACGTATATACCATCACAGAATGCGAATGCATCATTTCTTCCCATCGTTCGACATGCGGCCGCTTGCATCCGTAGAAGGGTTTCACGGTGATCCCGTGGACGCCGCCATGTTGTGACGTGTCCATTGCTTGCCTCAGCCGTTTCTGTTTCCTCCGTGGTTACAATGGATGTGCATGACGCCAGTACGGCTCAGTAAACCTCCGTTTCGGGGTACTATAACGTAGACTGTGACTGCAGCTAGGTGGACGACACGAAGCCTCGGCCACAGGTTCAGAGAACATGTAAGCGCTTTCGGAGCTCATTACGCCTTGTATAGGGTGCTTGTAGTAGAAGCGGGGCACTAGGCACACCTTTAGTAAGCCGCAACCGTGGAGCAGCCGTGGCTTCAGAGAAGGTGTCTAAACTTTCTGCTTCTGAATTCAATCAGGATCAGTGTCTTGCTTTCTAGTGCTTTATTTGCCAATAAGCAGCGACTTGTCATGTGTCCAACTCTCCTATCCGATTGTTTATTTTCTGTCTAATCGGCGTGCTCAGCTGCGGTATATTTGTTTTTGAAGTACACCATACTTGGAACGTAGATGTTCTGTACTATTTAATGGCTTGTAGCAAAAACAAGGCTTGCCGCTCGCTTACTCTGTGGACTGTCACGACACCGTGTTCTTGAACATTCGTATGCTTGTGCTAGTCAACACCTATGCTTCGGCGCATTCATTAGAGCGCGCCTGTTCACTTATTCTTATACGTGAGCAATAGAGCGGGCGTGAGTGCGAGTTCATTAGGTGGTCTCTCACACGTGTGTATACTATGGCAGTCCCTGTGTAGCAGCGGTCCTTGATTCATTTCATTCCACTACCGTTACAAACTTTGCAGAATGAATCGCAGTTGCATTTACGTTAGCCAATTGACCAGTAAGAGTGTAGATGCGCTAATCGTTTCGCATTCGCGCTTTCCCCTGAGGCAACGTGTGGCGCGCCGCGGAAAGCGCCATCTCGTTCATCTGGAGCAAACTACTCCGCAGTCCGCCGTTGTCGCTTGCGTTCGACCTCTCAGATCGTGGCGATTCTTTCTATAGCGCGAGTTGGTAACCGTTACGCAATCTCGCTATCTTAATTAAGAAAATGGCTTTATGAGTGCATTAAACGTATATACCATCATAGAATGCGAATGCATCACATGTTACCTGGGCGTGGTGTACTGGCTGCCCATTACACGCCACTTGGCGGCGCGACAGTTGTACGTGAGCATGTTGTTGGTCGCGCCCACTGTCCAGCCGCCGAAAAGGAAGAGGATGTCCTTGGGCACGCGAGGCCTCAGCCAGAACTTCGGCGACAGGTCAACGCCGGCAACTACGCCCACCGCCATGAACTGCCGGGTGAGCGTCTGCGTCATTAAAGCATGTGTCCGATTAGCAAAACCTGACGTCCCGAGATTTTGGAAAAGAGACAATTAAGAAGACAGTGTTGGAGAGCTTTAGCTTGTCCGTCCGTCTGTATATAACGGGTTAGCGGATGCGCAGACATGAGCAGCCTCACAGGTCATGGCAACGAATAAATGCATCTTGTGGCCGTTTGGTCAACCACAAAGCGCCAGAAACTGCCGCGCGTTCTGCAAAAAAAAAAAAAAAAGAAAAGAAAACCGGAAGACGTTTGTGGCGCCTTTTACAAATAGTGTTGTGCGCTCTAATTACATGTTATGCCATGGGACGGCGCCACCAACACTGCTACCGGCATTTACGCAGCTGTCGCAGGGCATAAGGGCCGTGGTGGCGCGAGTCCTTGCGAAATTGCGACGTTCTTCTATAGCGTCTAATGTAATTAATTTAATGGTAATTTTGACGAAAACGACATGCTAGCTACGCAAAATCTGCTTGATCAGGTGGTTCATGCGCTTTGGCGGATACAGTTATCGCGAGAAATTAGTTAGTCACCAAACACAGCGTAATTGTCGGGCTCTTCCATGTGAAAATGGGGGCTTGACGTTGACGTTGCTTCGAGCTCGCAGTGGGGCACCGCCTTACGGAGAGCAAATTGAGACCAATTTCACACCTTCCAGTGCGGACCTGGCGATGTAATGGAAACAAGTGCATCAAATTAAGGCGAAGCATCTCGCGGTGCTAGTACTCCGATATGGCCACCGAGATGACTTGAGTGCAAACTACCTGTATATGCGTATTTCCAGTGTGTGGTTGGAACCATCCTATCAGATGAGTAGCCAAAGTTACAGCCTATACGCACGTTGCGATCAACACGCCATCAAGTGCATGTATGTACAATGCACAGCCATGTGTGCTATCAGCAACAAAGCAAGCGCCCTCTGTGCAGAGAAAAAGAGCAGCTTACCTTATGGATCGCGTTCAGCACCTTCACGCTGTCTGCGTCACACACAACTTGTGGATGGGTGGCGACTTTCTTGAAGTCTCTGCAACGAAACGCAATTTCTGCTGTTGAAAGACGAGGGGTGCGAAGCGGCGTGAAGCCCGCAGCAGACGACCCGGGCTCAAGGAATCACGTGCCACACCACTTTGTGTCGTGATACCACGTGACGTGCTATTGGAAGCACCTTTTCTGGCGCATTTTCACTGCCTAGCGCGCGAAAACGCGGGACAGTACGCCGAATTTTGTCCTTTAGACCACTGACTCAGTGGCCACTGATCTCTGTCTCCACAGAGCTCGATCGTCGCGCCAAGTGATATCAGGGGCAAGTCATGTGCAACACATTATCGACAGTGGAATGGCGTCACTGGTGAACCATTTCAGCCACCTTCCCGGCTTCCATAATTGATGCCAACGCATTCAAAAAAGCCTGTATTCGCAATTTAATTTGGCCTCGCGACATCCCGAGCATTAAGTACAAGTTATGTTCACCTAAACCGCGCTGGACCTCTATGCTTCAAGAGGAAGTTTCAGAGAAGCGTTGAAGTGATTTCGCCTCCACCGCGATACCAAGAAATATTGATCCGATGCACCGACATTTACTACTTGATTGTCAATATACCAACATCACTGTATCTACTGTACATGAAACAAGGCTCTATATATGGACCACAGCTGGTAGAAAGGGTAAATCGATACATTTCGGTGCCGATATCGATTCCAGTGCAAGCACATTGTGATGCCCGCCGCTACTAAGAAGCATAATTGTGAAATTGGGAAGTGAAATTCGAAGCGCTACGATTCGATGCACGGGTGGACAAGAGGCGTTCTTGCCACGCCCGCGTGTAGACGTGCGGCTTATGACGTCAAGATGGTGCGCTCACGTGACGGACCAGCGCGCGAAGCGCACGAGCGGTAGGAACTTGGCCAGGTAGGCCTTCCTCGCGTCCACGTCGGCGGAGATCCACTTCAAAATGGCGCTGAACGTGTCCTCCACCTCGCTGGGAGCATGCAGCCGGTCGTCCTCCAGGATGGTGCGCAGCTCCTCTGGCGTCAGAGCCTGGAACTGGGCGTTGTTTCTCCACACCTGCGTCACGTACAGACACCCTCCTCCGCTGTTTACAAACAAAGGCGCCGGAGGAACAGCAGAATTAGCACACTGCCTCTGTGTAGGCACTTTAGGTATGAAAAACTACTCTTGCGAGCCTTCCGAGACTCGCAGTGTATATCAAATGGAAAACTTTCCAAGGGAGGCTGGTCTAGCTATATCTACGCCATCTCAAACTATGCCTTTAGGCTGGCTAGAAATCTGGTAGTTGCAGTTGGCTTTAAAGACCAGCTGCAACTTTCAAGCGCCTCATCAACACTTGAAAGCGAGGCGTTCTGGCCACGTCCGCGTGTGGACGTGCGGCTTATGACGCAAAGATGGCGAGCTCACGTGCCGGAGCAGCGCCGATATTTACTACTTGATTGTCAATACCAACAGCACTGAAGCTACTGTGCATGAAACAAGGCTCTATATATAGACCACAGCTGGTACAAAGGGTACATTTCGATGCCGATATCGAGTATTCATAATACCGGTGCAAGTACAATATTTTTAACAGAATTAGGCCCCAATTCCACAGTTACATGTTCCTTAAGCATTAGATAAAATTAGTGAAGTGAAGTAACATTATGGGTGATTTTTGGACACATTGTGATGTCCGCCGCTGCTAAGAAGCATAATTATTGTCATCAACGCTTCGTCTGCAAGAGCCCATGCTCATACCTCGTCGAAGTTCCGCACTAGGTAGCGAAATGCTTCTGCGGCGAGATACTCGTATCCACGGCTGGAGGCCAGGCGGTAAGTGTCGATGCAGCTCTCAGGGGCGAGGTTCTTTTTGAAGATGTCCAGGCAGTAATCCCGTATCCGAAGTATCTGCGTCGTCAGCATAATGAGGTGCGAGAACTCTGCTTGAAACAAGGATTTCTTGAACATGAACAAGCTCGAGAGGCAGCACGAACATCAGTTCACTCGCTACTGCTGCCGCTCTTTCTCGGGTCAGCGTTTTGACAGCGAGTGTCCGCGGTTATCGAGTGAGGTGTGTTCATGTTTGCCTGCGCGCGCGTGGCACCATGCGTGCTAATTTTGTTAGTAAGCGAATGCTTACGAGCTTATACGGCCGATAAAGCTAATATCCTTCCTACGTATAGCTGTCTACTAATTCGCTATCGCAATCGATACTTCGCCTTTCGAGTGAAATTCCGGGCGACGTTCTTGTGACCACCTGGGCTTCTTTACCGTGTAAGTGAATTTAGGCGCACCTCGTTCTCTCATCGAAATGAGGTCGCCGCGACCGGGAACAAAACCCTCGACTTCGTGCTTGGATATAGCCTCTGCGCCACAGCGGCGGATCTTTTCCAATCGGACGAAATGTGAGCCCTCCTATATGCGAATGCTCGACTAAATGCTGGCGCTTGCTAGGCACCACAGAAGCCTGCTCCAGTTCATACTCGCACAGCGCGTTGCACCGTGGGCTTCAAAATGTCAAGCCCGTAATAATTGTAATCCCTGGATTTGTCCGAAATCGACTTACCGTAATAACAGGCACCCAACACCAATTCGCATTCTTCTTCTTCTTCTTCTTCTTGTAAAGCAGCTTAAACTCGTCGAAGGCATAATAGCTGAAAGAAAAAACGATGACGCCACGCGACGCAATGGTTTGTACGATTATTCATTATTGTATTGTATTGTTTTTAATATCTTGTCTTTGATAGAAAACATACATTTAATAGTCTGTTCTACCGTCCGTTTCATAGCCTGTTACCCGTAGTGGGTTGAGCCATATCACCTAGCATCAACCAATCAACCAACTCGCGGGAGCTTGAATGGCTTGAATACTTGCCTTGATCATATCTTTGTGCTAATGTGTGCTAGTGGCCTGTGTGAGCGACTTGGCCAACTGTCCGAGTAAATATCCAACTGTGTAGATGTCCGAGCCACTATGCGAGTGACTGAGCACCTGAATGAGTGACCGAGTGATCTCCCAACGAAACAGCCGGCTGGTGAAAGAGTCTCGACGCCACCGCGGCAATGCCGCCATCGAGCGGTCCAGGTTCGAAACAGCGACCTCAACGTCCTTACAAGTCTGACCTATGAGCACGTAACGCAAACAGGATAGAGCTCATGCTTGCTAACGTACGGAAACGCTCATCCGAGCACCCACCTCCTCAGGACGAAGTTTCGAGGAACGCGTTCACTAGCACTGACCTTTAGCTTTTCGGCGAGTTCGAGTGCCTTGGCCACGTTTTGCAGGCCGATGCGCTCGTGCAGCGGAGTGTGGTAGGCGAAGTCGACGAGCAGCTCGGTCATGTCGCTGTCCAGGTCTGCCATCACCGCACAGATGGGCGGGGTCCACTCGTTCATCCGCCTCTGCTCAGGACTCATGCCTTGCTTGGCGAGAGTGAAGAGCGCGTAGCAGCCAGAGAACCTGCATCGCGAAGGGACCAAGTGCTGTAGCACAGGGTGCATACGCTAACATAGTGCTCTAGCGTAGGGGGCAACTCGTTTTATAGCGCAGCTCTTAGGCGCCCGTTACTGCGGTGAGCGAACGAGCGCCGCAGGGGATGAAATACGCGAGGAGGAAAGCGGGGAGGAGGGTATGGCGAAAGCGTGAGAACAAAAGCGTAGTGCGGCGACGATGGCTACGAGATGGCGCCAGAGTAGCGCGCGTCGTCTGGGAGGTCTCGACGGAGGCTGCTGTGAATCGCCCACGCGTCACCCACGCGCTCGCCCCACGCGCTGGCTCTCGCGATGTCCAGATTAGCGACGCAGTCGCGCCACTACTTCGCTCCGTTTGCAACGTGCCGCACGAGTCAGATTGTCCATGCAAGCCAATATATCGCGAAATGAACACACGTATAGAGCTGCGTTCAAATTTCGCATTAGGGAGTATCGTAATCACCGGTGAATTTTCTTTTACGAAAGAGTTTTCGGTTCTTGCTCCAGCGCCTCCGAGAGCGAACAGTCGAGTCAACCAGCCTACTGATGATAGAGTTCCCGTAAACACAAGTGGACTGGGTGTTTTATGGGATGGGCCTGACAGGTGGTGTCACCTCGTGGCGCAGCATTCTCCTGCGACACGGTGCTTAGGTGGCATGACACGAACCCACGTGGCATGTGCGTGTCAACCGTGTCCCATGACACGGTGATATGTGTATGCTGTTCATGACCTGAAAGTATTGAAAGTAACAGCACTAATTGAAAAGCGGGTTCTTCTGTCAGCATCAACTGCAAGTGTGTTGATTGGACGGCTCCCTCTTCCGAGATTAGGCGCTAGAGTTAGCATGAACCCAAAAACTAGTTTCTGATCCGACTATTTATTTAATTGTAAAAACTCGAAATGAAAATATGAAATTGTCTCAAATAAAAGAGAAAAAGAAAGAAAGAAAGAAAGAAGGAAAGAAAGAAAGAAGGTCGAAAAGGTCGATTTGCCCCGTTGGGTCAAAATTCGGTGATCGGGTTCATACAAATGTATCGCATTGAGGCGAGTGGGCGTCAACCCGCACGACTCGCTCGGCAGAGTCGTGGCGAATCGGCTTTTTGTCGGGCCGAAATCCATGATCGCCAGATTCATAGAAACCGTAGCGAGTCTAGCTGGCGAAGGGAGCGTCATCGGCGCAGGTAAAGTCAGTCCAACTGCGAGGGTCGGTTGATTCGCTAGCCCCACTTTGCGTAATGCATGTAAACGCTGTTGGACCGCTCGCATTGTGAACTCGACAAGAGCGCGGGCAGACTTTTCGGGGACGAAGCGACACGCTTCTGTCTGACTCGCTAGAATCGGCTTCGTTCGTGTAAACGTGGCAGGTAGCGAATCGGTATGACCTAGATGGCCCCGATGGCTGACTAGACCCACACATCTCGCGTCCACGTGTAACCGATGTCGCTCACTGAGAACTCCGATACTGTAAGTAATGAGCGACATGGAACAGCACCCGGATACTGTACTCATACAAGCGCTGTAATCGTGGAAGTCTGCAGCGCGTCCCAAGTCATCGCGGCGTAAGCGCGACCAACCTACAAGAGAAAACTACTGCAAGAACGACACTCACTTGGCGGACATTACGAATCGATGTGCCCACATCTCCGCACCGTCAGCCGCACGGAACAAGACGTCGCAGAACTGGCGGGTTTTTCTTTGGTCCCGCAGTCCCGCCATGGCCCTGGCCACCGCGCCCGGTGCGAATTCACGCTGCCGGCCATCGTCACAGAAGATCTGCGCCGCCTCGAACGACACCGTGACCATGTCCCCGTCACCGGCTCTGCCGGCAGCGTTGTCGGCGTCCATGGCTTCGACGGCGGCGCACACGTCGGAGATACCACGAATGAGTTCTGGTCAGGGCAAGGTGACCAAGCGGACCACAAGCAAGCGCTGTCCGACAGGCACTTCCACAACATCCAACGACGCGCCCAGATGCAGGAGCACGCGGTCCGACACAGCCGACTAAGCGTGGTGCTGGGGTTTGGCGGTTTAAATAGCCCGCTACCGGCTATTTGCGCGCGCTGCGGGGCGCGCTGTTCCAGACTTCATCGTCCTCTTCTTCATTGTTGCTGCTGTTATAGGTATACGGTGGCTTGATGATCACGAGAACTAGTCTTGATGCCAGGGTTCTGAGGCTATACGTCCGTTTCTCGACACCCGTTCCAGTTGTGCCTTTTAATATTCGTGTCACATAAGATCGAAGACACTCGAGAAAGTTCGTCGTGTAGCCCGACGTATACGACAACTGTAACAGCCGGTGACTGAAGTTTGCAGAGACGCCTGCAGAACCGATGCAGAATAGCTGCAAGTTTTTGAGCGAAGCTTTGGAAGCTCACAAGTGTCGGCGGCGGCGGCGGTGGTGGTGGGGGTGTAAGTGGGCTGATCCTGGTGATAGTGCAGAAAGGGTCCAAGCTCAATGGCTCATACCCCTGTCATGTGGGCCGATCCTGGTGATTGTGCAGAAAAGGGTTTAATCTCAATGGCACATACCCCTGTGGGCTCGGGGACCTGTAACGCGCCTTTGAACTACCCTTGTCACACGTGGGACCCAAAGAGACAAAATCACCAGCCCTTCCCCTATCGACAAAATGAGGGTAGGTGAAGCTTGTCGTTCGATTCTAGCGTGCCGATGCTAGCGTGAGGGCTTCCGAAGCCCAGGCAAAACGTCAGCGAAGAGCCGTGGACCCCGAGTTGCGGGAGAGCGATGTTGAGGCCAAACTTCAGCGAAGAGCCGTCGACCCTGAATTTAGGGCAAACGAAACGGAATGCCTGCGACAGCGTCGTCCTGCCATGAGCTTCGCTTACTCCCATTTTCTCGACGGGGAAAGGGCTCTGAATTTAGTTTTGTTTTGGTTGATTTAGTGCTAAATTCATCGTAGAAAGCGTGAAGCTTAGCGTGTAGAACTAGAAAGCATGAAGCCGGACCCAATATGCGTCCGCGGGCGAAGTTGCGGACGGCGGTCTTGGAATCACTAAATATGTGTGTGGCAGAGGTGGAGGAGATGGCCAGGGCAATGGCTGCCTCCTTGGCCTCCATAGAGGAGGTGGCGAGGACCGAGCCAGCGACCTGCGGGACCAGTGAGTTGGAGACGGCGCTTATGGCAAGGGCTGGGGATGAGGGCTAAGAGGCGGCGTCCACATAGACGGTAACCGGTCGCGTGCCGTAATGTTTGTGAAGAGCCACCGCACGGGCCTCTCTGCGAGCCGTGTGGTGCTCCGGTGGCATGTTTTTGGGGAGGGGATGTACCGTGAGTAGACGGTCGATGTGGGGTGGGAGAGTGTTCTGCGAGAGGCAGTATCCAGGGGCGTTGAGGCCAATGCAGGTCAAAATGCGGCGGCCAGCAGTGATGCTGTGCTTCTTGCGGTGCGGGCCGCGTCTTCGTACAAGACATTTCGGGGTGGTTCTCACACTTCCTCGCGAGAGCGCCCGTGCTCGGGCTTGTCTCCGTCCAATGGGGAAGTTCGGGTGCATGTTCCTGGGAATCGGAGAGACGTGCATAATTTCGTGTATTCGTGTGGGGATTTTTGTCGGCGTGCTGGTCTTCCGTACCGAATATCGAAGGCGTTTCAAGACGCAGCGTCCCGCTATCGTGCGTTGTAGCCTTTCCTTTTGGCTTACCTGTGCCTTATTGTACACTTCTGTGTCCTCGAGGCGAAAAGTAAGCGTTCCGGGTGACCTGGGACCTCAGTGGTTCAAAATGATCAGTTTGGCGGTTGCAAACTTGCCAAATTTTCGTACTGTTAGGGTTGTGGAATCTACAAAGTCATGTTGGTAGGCGCCCTTCCTGATAAGGAACATTGATTGCTACAAACATTGGGAGTCTCAGCACAGGCGCAGGGTTTCACATTCTAAAAGGACCGAAGACTTAATTTTTACAGGCAGGGTTTCCCAAAAACACAACACACCCATATCTTAATGTGGTGCTAATATACATTTTATACATCATTAGTGTCACTGGGTAACTGTTAAAGTCGGTTGCTGAGTATGCGAATCAATTCTGAGAAAGGCATAGCCTTGGACGCAATAAGCTCAATGTTAAGAACTCCAGTTGCGGTTCCCATCATGTGTGACAGCCATATATTTAAGGGGTTCAACTGGGGCAATAGATAGTTGGTTGTAGGATAGTGAACTAAACAACATGTCCGTTAGCAGAAATGCAAGAATTGCCCTCTTTACTGGCATTTCATCATCATCATTGTGATGTCGTCCATGCATCCATTGACTGGGACGCCCCAGAGCGGTAGTGTCCAAGCGCCGTTGGATTCACCTGGTGTCATGCCCGGGCCGCCGTCGATGACACAACTATCATAATCATCAGAATCATCATCATCATAATAAATTTTTATGTCCACTGCAGGACAAAGGCCTCTCCCTGTGGTCTCCCATTACCCCTGTCTTGCGCTAGCAGATTTCAAACTTGCGCTTGCGAATTTCCTAATTTCATCACCCCACCTAGTTTTCTGCCGTCCTCGACTGCACTTTCCTTTCCTGGGCACCCATTCTGCAACTGTAATGGTCCCACCGGTTATCTACGCTACGCATTACATGGCCTGCCCAGCTCCATTTTTTTCTCTCTCAATGTCATGTAAATATGATGAAGCCATGATTCCATGATACACATGTATCTCTGCATAGTCTGGTAAAGTGTGTGGAATCTCACTGGCCGACGCAAGAAATGCATTGTCATTAGCCGCATACATAAACTTCTACGTCCTGAGAAATTGGAATCCAATCCACTTTCTCGAGTCGAGGCCAAATGTTGGATTAGTAATGGCTCCTACGCAGGCTGCATTGCAGCCAAGAAAACCTACTCGTGGTTGCAGCAACATCATGCCAGTTGTTAACAGCCACCGCCGCATAGTTTTAGCTAGGTGTAGCGCGACCTGGGAAACAGAAATTACGGGTTATACTGATAAAAAGAAAGAGACAAAAAATATCCACATAAGCTGTCTATTCAAATGAGATATGCACAATGTAATTTTTATTGTACAGCCCTTGAACATTGCGTTTCAAAGCGAATTGGGGGCTCCGGCAGGAAAACCGTTGCGCAACACACCTTAAAGCTTCGCTGTAGAAGTACGCCGTTCTCCATTGACGAAAGAATCTCGATCATAATCTCTGTCAACTTCAGTCACTCAGCTGTCACGGTTGTTCCCCTAGAGCTCGCGTTACGACCTTTATTAGAGGCTCGGGGGTGATGACGCGAATCTTAAAGGGCACAAGCGGAACAGGAGTTCAGAAAGAGACGAAACCACAGTATGCTGGCATTAGGGTCACTAATCTTGCTTATCAAAGCTACAGTAGAAATAACAGCAACAACAACGAAGATGAGGAAGTCCGCAACTACGGGCCGCGCAGCGCGTGCAAATAGCCTGTAGCGGACTATGTGCTTCTGTCTTTCGGAGCTTCTGTGCTTGGACCCTCACGCATCGCCTTGGGAGATTCATTGTTAAATCAAACCGATTTCGTTGTTAATCGCATTAGTCATTTCAGTGTTCCCTTATTGCCTCATTTATACATGCATATATACACACATTTTATTACTTTTTCTGTGTTCTCTTATAATGACTGTTTACTGATTCGTCTTGGATTGTAGTCGTTCTAATCAAAATTGTGGGTTTCTAAGTTTATTTACTTAACACACATGTAAAATATGCCCGACTCCTGGCCTATCCCCGTGAGTCGGTATGTGCCAAGGACTTTAAGGCCATCGTCATCACTATCGTCATCATTTGAGCTGTAAAGTCCAGGCATATCGACGGTTCTCCTCAGTAAGGGAAAGGGTGCTTGAGGATCCTTTAAACAAACTTTGCCTCAGCATGAACGCTCCCGTCTTGCTTTCGTTTGGAGCTTCCACATTGGGGTACAGCCACCAGAATGTTTGCACTGCAATCCAAAACTTTATCATTAATTCCAATCGACTGCCTTCCTAAAATAGTCAATTATAATAGGTAATTAGAACACCAAGCAGAATTCATCTTCCTTTTTTCTTTCTTTTTATCTTTTTCTAATTTTTAAAATCCATTTTCTCCAAACCGCCCAATTCTTGGCCGATCCCCCACGGTAGGTATGTGCCATTTGTACTGTGGATCATCATCATCATCATCATCATCATCATCATCATCATCATCATCATCATCATCATCATCATCATCATCATCATCATCATCATCATCCAGGCATATGGCTTAGTTGGCTCGCTGGAACCGGTGTGCCGCTATCTGGGCTCGACGCTGGTGTGGCGGTGTGTTGAGGCCGCGGCCGGGCGACGCTTGCCTGTGGCTGCAGCTCGCTCGATTGCTCGTCCTGCCCCGGCCACCGCTCCTTCGCCGCAACCCAGAAGATGCGCGCCGCCGTCGAAGCAGCCATGCAGAAGCCCAGGGCCGCCAACGACGCTGCCGGCAAGACCGGCGACGCGGACATGGTCACCGTACGGTTAGAAGCGGCGCTGCTCTTCAACGACGATGGCGAGCGGCATGAATTCGCACCGGGCGCGGCGGCCAGGGCCATGCCGGGGCTGCGGGACCAGAGGAAGAACCGCCAGCTCTGCGACGTCGTGTTCCACGTGGCCGAGGGTGGGGAAATCTGGGCGCATCGCTTCGTAATGTCTGCCAGGTGAGTGTCGCGTTCCTTCGCGGTACTTTTTGTTTTCTTGTAAGATTGTTGCGCCTATGCCTTTGATGTTAATCTCGCGCTCATCGTGACCAATGTGCAATGCTGAAGCGCGGCTGTCACTGTCGATCGACAGTGACAGCAGTGACAGAAAGTTAGACAGTGCGTGAACGCTTACGAGCGAACTTTATAATATCGCTTACCTAGCCTCATACACGCGAAACCTACAAGCGCAGGTCGAGTCAGCCGTAGGGTCAAGTAAATGTTCACTTCTTCCGTTCATTGACATGAACTCGATTCTAGCGGTGCTGGAGCATGGACCCAAAACCAACTTCATCGGGAAGTGTACGCGAACATTCCAATAGCGAATCAAGTATAGGAGATGAACTTAAACTTTTCAAAAAAAAAAAAAAAAAAGGAGTTGCCAGAACTCCTTTTGTTCCGCGTGTGCACCCTATGGCAAACCACTATGTCGGCCCCTCCGCGATGCAGGTACTCTGGCTGCTACGCACTCTTCACTCTCGTCAACGAAGGCACGTGTTCCGAGCAGAAGTGGGCGCCGCCTATCAGAGTAGTGTTGGACGATCTGGACAGCGACATGATCGAAGTGCTCGTAGACTTCGCCTACCACACTCCGCTGCACAAGCGCATTGGCCTGCACAATGTCGACAAGGTACTCCAGCTCGCCGAGAAGCTCAAGGTCAGTCGTGGACAGCGGAGACGTTTCTGAGACTTTGTGTTAAATTACAAATTCTGGGAATTTTACGTGTCGAAACTACTATATGATTGAGGCACGCCATATAGTGGGGAACTCCGGATTGATTTTGATCACCTAATTCTTTAACGTGCTCGTAAATCAAAGCACACGAACGTTTTTCTTTTGGCCCACATCGAAATTGGGCCGTCGCGGCTGGGGTCAGTGCAGGGACCTCGAGGTCGGCAGTGCAATGCCAGAGCCACTGGGCTACCTTGACGGATGTCTTCGTGTTGATGGGGACGTACGCAGAGAAGCGTTGCCATTACCCAGTAGCCCGCTTGAATTCTATCCTGTCCACGATAATCTGTCAGCATTCTGGCGATCGGTCGATGTCGCATGTTAGATGGTGGTGGCGCTATCGAACCGCGATGATGGCAGCTAGAACTTTCTAGCCTTTATTGATATGGACAGTCGGATATCTACGTGGAGGAACAATATATCTCGTGGAGACAATGAGCTCGCAATGTGGGTGTTGACTGGGTGTAGTCGCCGAAAGCATAATAAATTGGAGCAAGAGAAGCGCCAGCCAGTTTCGGTGTTGTCGAGCCTCTGCTGTGGGCAGGATACATTGTGTTGGAAAAACGTATTTTTTACTTTGTCAATTTAAGGAAGTTCGACTCGTGCTATTAGTGGTACCTAAAAAGTGGCGGATATGACGTCACCTAGTCCCTTGCGGCTTTTGCATTACGGCAAAGCATGGCCACCGAGATAGATTGTGGACACCACAATAGAGGCTGAAGGAGGCAAGTTCGTATTTCTTTAGAAACCAGAAAACTATAACATAGCGATCCTGACCGGCACTTCTTTGTTGTATTGCACATGCTGGAGAAGCACCTCGCTAACCGGCACTTCGTCGCTACATTTCTTCCCCGGAGAAAAAGACGCCATCCTGGCGAGCTAAGCATATGGTAACATACAGGGATCGTAGAAGGGCTTGAACCGATCTACGTGAACAGTTTCGCGACCGCGACAGTGCTGATCAGAAGACGGCGACACAGGCTCCTACGACATAATTCACGGGGGAAGTTTGTGCAATTACATGGTAAGGCCCATTATATTTTAGGAGCAGTTAAGAATAAAGACCGGGAGCTAAAGGTGGAACCCACAGCCAAAGCAATAAATCGGAATGCAAGCTTGGGGGGTCAGAGCCACCACGACGAAGCTTCTGGTGTGTCCGATCTGCCGTGGTAAGACAACGGGCGAGTTGTCTACATTCTTCAGCATGCTGCGCAGTTTGAGATACAGGAACACATTCCTATGAATCAGGCTGGTAGGGTCGAATGGTATCAATGGTGCAGGAAGGTTTGCGGTCGTACAGTAAGAAAAATGGAGAAAAACCAGTGGGTGGCTGATTGGCAGTATTAAAGGCGAACGTGACGAACGGAAGTACACCGTCCCAGTTGGAATGGTCGGACGCGACGTACATGGCGAGAATGTTGCCAAGAGTACTGTTGAAACGCTCCGTCAACCCGTTCGTCTGCGGATGGTATGCACTAGTGGTCCTGTGTATAATGTGACACTCCTTCAGAAGCGGCGTCACGACTTCAGATAGAAAAGCGCGGCCTCGATCACTAAGAAGTTCCCGAGGGGCTCCGTGACGAAGAACAAAATGCCGCAGTATGAATGATGCAACGTCTTGGGAAGTTGCAGATGGAAGTACAGCGGTTTCTGCATAGTGTGTGAGATTATCCACTGCAACGATAATCCCGCGGTTAACAGCACCTGTACAAGGAAGCGGCACCGTAAAGGTTGATTCCGACCCGATCAAAAGGGCGGCATGGACAAGGAAGCGGCTGTAAAGGTGCGGCAGTTGAAGTAGGGACCGACTTTCGGCGCTTGCTGTCGAGGCAGCAGCGGACGTACTTGCGATGCAATGCAATCTTGCCGCGAAATTTTAGCAGATATTTTTGGTAGAATAAAATACTACGAATAATGTACACAGAATACTATATACAGGGTTTAACTATAAAACGGATTGCAACGCTGACCAACCCAGCTGATAGCGTGCGCGCCTGCCTATTTCTCGTCGTCGTCTTCATCGGGACGATTGAGTTTCTGCCTTGTTTAATGGACCCACGTATCATTACCCCCCGCTGCAGAAGCGCCGTCCCAGCGTTTCTAAATGTCGGCCGCAGCAGTAGAGTGGTAGGATTTAAGGAGAAAGACTGGGCACGAAGCCGGTAGTACTGCATTACACTACTACGTAGCGTTTGTTTGCAAGCTACCTGTGTCCTCCGTTCTTTGTACATGCTACAATTTTACCATGACTATAATTTCCACTAATTTGCTATCGGAATCAATGCTTCGCCTTTCAGGCAAAACTGCGACTGTTTTTTAACGCCACCGCTCGATTCCGATAGCAAGACAGCTATATAAAGTAAGCATAGTAATTTTATCACCCGTACACGCTTGTAAATATCTGTTTAGTAAATACGTAAATTAACAAGCACGGTGTCATTGCGCGCACAAGCAAACATGAACATATCTTACTCGATAACCGCGGAAACTCGCTGTCAAAACGCTGGAGTGAGGAAGCGCGGCTGCATGCCAATTGACCTATACGTGCTGGCTCTCGCTTCAGCGTGAACTAAGCGGCGAAAACACAGCGCACACGAAGCTATCAGCAATCGGCGCACTGTCGCCATCGCAGGTCGATTTCAAGATAGGGTCCGCGCGGCCGCGTCATACGCATCAGCAACCGGAGTAGAACGCTTCCTCCCCGCTTTCCTCCCTTGCGCGCACGGGATTCAGCCACTATGTCGGCTCACCGTCGCACGCTTTCACTCGCACAAGAGCATACGGCGCGCAGCGACGATGTTATTGCCCTTGGACTTTATACGGAACATCTCGGCGACGGCGACGGCAGAAATGCGTCTGGAGTGCCCGTAGAATTTCTATCGCAAAAAAAAAACATACCGAGGCCGTCTACTACGCTGGATCACGTAGCCGCAGTGTTTATATGGAACGTTAGACCTCCCGAATTGATTCGAATCAATTTGACCAAGCTGATGAATCAACTCAATTTGAAAGTACACAAGCGAGCAATACATCTATCGGTATGCAGCACTCCTCTCATTTGTCAGCGAAAAGCACTGTGCTGAAAGACGGTGTCGCCTATTTTTGTAACGGCAGACTTTGGCAGTTTCATCTATTCGAAGTTTGCCGAAGTTCAGCAGAGTCCTGACCCAATGTGCGCCAATACGATTTTAACAACGCAGTCATACCGAATACGGGATCACTGCCTCAACGTCCTCAAGCGGCACCTCGTGCCGGAGAGCTGCATCGACACTTACCGCCTGGCCTCCAGCCACGGATATGAAGACCTCGCCAAAGAAGCTTTTCAACATCTGGTTAGGAACTTCAACGAGGTACGAAAGATTGATCATTTTGAACAAAATAATGCATTATAAATGCAACAACTCACATTTTCCATGCATACAAAAAAGGCACAGTTTCGCTCGATAGGCGAAGCATCGATTGCGATAGCAAACCAGTGGCCAGCTATACGCCACGAGGACGTCTAAATGGACAAACACGAAGACGTTGAGAAATTCATGTACTGCGCGTTGTATCCACGGTTTCTCGCTCAACAACCACAGCGCTAGCCCCCTATGGTTGTAGTTCTTGGTGCTGCCATCAAAAGGCGGAACCGGATGTCTTCGTCCCCTTCGTAAACAATGGAGGGCGTCTGTACACCTGACGCAGGTGTGGAAGAGCAACGCCCAGTTCCAGGCCCTGACACCAGAGGAGATGCGTACCATCCTGGAAGACAACTGGCTCTACGCACCCAGCGAGGTGGAGGACACGTTCCATGCTATACTCAAGTGGATCTGCGCTGACGTGGACAAGAGGAAGGCCTACCTCGCCAAGTTCCTGCCACTCGTTCGATTCGCACGCTGCTCCGTCACGTGAGCGCACTCTCTGAAGTTCTCAACGTCATCTGCGTGTCGATAGACGAAAGCGACAGCTTTGCCTTCCGTCGACTTTGAGGTCGCCTATATGGAATTTCGCAGGAGCAAGTTGGTATCAGCTAGCGCAAGACAGGGGTAATTGGAGATTGCAGGGAGAGGCCGTCGTCCTGCCGTGGACATAAATATAGGCTGATGATGATGATGATACGGAATTTTATTTCAATTCATCACCGCAGAGTGGAGACCCTGGATATATTGTCCCGGGAATAGCGTGTATTTACAAATTATACTACGACATACAAGCCAAGGGAAGCCGCAGTGGAGGGCGGGAGAAAACTAGGTGGGGGTGATGAAATGATGAAATTTGCGGGCCCAAGTTGAAATCAGCTGAGAGATAGCAAGAGAGAACCTCGTCCGGCAGTGCACATAAAAATAGGCTGATGATGATGATAATGACGATGTACAAGGTTACAACCGAGGTATATGTAAACTGGTAGCGTAGCTTCCATAGAATCCCACATGTCAAGAAAATGCGGCTCGTTGCAACTGTCGCCATCTACGTATCGGGGGGATAACTAACAGCAAGCAAAAAAAAGAAAAATAAAAAGTGACGTCACAACCGGAAATGGCGGTGACGTCAAACACTTATGCTGCTTGGCGCGAATGTTTGAATTTATTTAGCGTCCGGCATTTCGACTACGCCAGCAGTTATTTTTCTTTTAAGAAGGAGGCGAGCTTGTAACTCGCCTCAGCTGAAGCGCCAGCGTGTCATTAAACTATAGGAGTGGAGTATGTCTTAATGTGAACATAGTTAGGCTGTGTTTGACGGCAATTGCTCCAGTAGATTCCTTAGGAAGGTCAGCGAATAGGACGGAAATAAATGACAGTGCCACAGAGGTTTCAAAAGAAAAAAAAAAGGACATTATGGGGGTTTTACGTGCCAAAACCACGATCTGATTAGGAGGCACGTTGTAGTAGGGGACTCCGGAAATTTAGACCGCCTGGGGTTCTTTAACGTGCACCTAAATCTAAGTACACGGGTGTTTTCGCATTTCACCCCCATCGAAATGCGGCAGCCGTGGCCGGGATTCGAACCTAGCAACCTCGTGCTCAGTAGCCCAACACCATAGCCACTGAGCAACCACGGCGGGTGAGGTTTCAAAAACAACTTCACTTTTATTCGTCTAGAATAACGCAACCAGTATACTTGACCAAATAAAACATGTTGAATGGATGAAAAGTACTATGGCCAGCACACAGTCGTAATGTATAGCAACATATGCGAAACTTTTTCACAGAATGATTCGCAATTCCCTGCCGCACCATGTATTCATATCGAGCAGTTATCAGAAAAGACATTGTCTCACATTATCATTTAGAAAACATTTGACTTACTAATTTTGCTTCTCGTGGGATACTCAGAGCCTGTGTTACGGACTCTGAACGAACATAGCGCGACGTTTCTTCACGGAGCGTTCCGCACTTATCGTCATGACGAGACACAGTGCGTCGGATGCAGCAGCGTGAAGTTGCACGATAACAAAAAAACCTGCACTCACACCTTTCGCTAATGAATGCCGTGTGCTGGATCACGCAAAATTTGAAGTGAAGCGCACGTCACACTTTGAACAAACGCGCAAGTAAATAAATAAATAAATAAATAAATAAATAAATAAATAAATAAATAAATAAATAAATAAATAAATAAATAAATAAATAAATAAATAAATAAATAAAAACTTGGATGGGGAAACCACCGCCTTCAAATGAGCAACGCCATCCCGCACGACATAATAGCTGGTTCGCACAGTCTTGCCAAGTCTTGCGCCAGAATCACTAGATGGTAGGGGTCCCCAAGAACGAATTAATAAATTGTGAAATAGAAAAAGTGACCATTTGTGGTTTTTGTACAGCAAAAATATTTGAAACGGAATATTTACTCGTAGGACAGTATTTTGATTAAAAAATTCGAACATTTATTTTCGGATAGGTTTCTTGTTTCAGCACGCGTTAGGACAAGAACAATGAATGGCTAGTACCCCCTTAAGCAAAGGCTCATACCCCCGTAAACGCGGCCTCCCCATTAAGACGACGGAAGTGATATTGTACACTGGAATGATGAGCGGCAACGGAGTCAGGTGTGGAAGAAGACGACGACGACGAACGCGGGAGCAGTGGCACGAGCGCGTTCGCGCGGTTGCGCCGAGGGGCGCCAACGAGCCAGCTGTGGAAGAAGACGCCGACGCTCGAGGCAGTGCTGATGATGATATTTAATCATCACAATGATGAGAAAGACCGGACGGTCAATTGGCCCTTTCATTAACTGATCTTCTGCTCCTATATCATATCTATCCTATACAACTGTTAACTTGAACCATTACCTCATTTAAGATGGGTTTTTGTTACTCTCGCGGTTTTGGAGACACTTCAACTTCCGGTTGCCTGAGGCCGACTTCTGGTGGGCTCCTTGCGAGACATAATATATCGCTAGGTGCTAGCGCCATAATAAAAGAAAAATATCGTGGAGAGCGCGGACGATCAGCCTATCATGGTAATCGATTAGATTCAGTCAGATAACGTTTATTGCGAAGCAAATGATTTTGTGGCTGGACCGAGTAATGGAGGCTCCAAAAGATAGGATCACAGGCACAGATAAATCTCGGCCAATATAAGTCTTTCGCGCGCCTCAGGCCACTTCGACGCTGTCGCCGCCGTCTGACCGACAGTAGCAGCCACTTCACTGCCACGTGGCAATATTTTAATAGTGGCACAGTGCGCATTTGTGGGTGTAGATTGTACTGAATTCTTAGCTTGTAACCAACTATAATAGGGCTGCATTTACGTATTTGTTATCATGGGCTTTCGAATTCGTTCGCACTTACGAGGAAAGCGATGGAAGGTCGGCAGGTGGTTCTGGTTCATGCTTTTTGTGTGAAGTAGAAAGATGAAATGCGGATTATTCCGGCAACATGGCACGTCAACATTAAATGTCAGTGATTATTATTGCGATATGGCAATTATATGGACACTCAAAGCGGATTGCTGCCGTCGCCGTCGCCGTCGCCGTGAGGTTCCGTATGACGTCGAACGGCGATGAAATCCTCGCCGCGCGCCGTATGCTTTATGTGCGAGTGAACGCGCGCGAGGGACGCGCGCTATCACCGGGAGCGCACGCACGGCGGAGAGCAAACACGCGTTCTGCGCCGTGCTACCTGAAGGACTGTAGAATTAAGCGTCTCTTTCCTCCTTAACGTTCACCAAACGCGATTTCTTCCGTCGCGCAAAAGGCCGTGGGGGGACGGGAGGGGGAGGGGAG
Organism: Dermacentor silvarum; assembly: GCF_013339745.2. Taxonomy (NCBI): domain Eukaryota; kingdom Metazoa; phylum Arthropoda; class Arachnida; order Ixodida; family Ixodidae; genus Dermacentor; species Dermacentor silvarum. The sequence continues at coordinate 19,091,252 of NC_051160.1, read as the reverse complement.
GCGACGTTTACCTGCGGCACCAAATGTGTATTTATATAATAACTTTGCGAGGAGAGAAGGTGGTAAAGACTTCGAACGCTGCTCGACGAGTGTCCCGCTCTGATCTCGTCGAAAACCTCCAAGCCGCCCCCAGAGGCACCGGCAACAGTCACCAACGCCGCGCGCGTTCCTTGCGAACGCGGGCAAAACGCAGACGGCGTCGACAACAGTTCTGCGCGTTGCTGCAGGGGCTGCTGCATGTCCAAGTTTAGACGGCTGATAAAACTACTACCCTTACTCCGTATAGCTCTCTACTAATTTGCTATCGCAATTGATACTTCGCCTTTCGGGTGAAACTGTGACATTTTATTTATAGAAAACATAATTCCTGCCCATCAAATTCTTGCAAAGAAGCCACGCGCACAATGAAACGCGACACGCAGCGGATAGCACCATATTGCCGCCACGGCGCATTCTCTTAGAGACACCCCACGACACATTTAGAACACTGGATGACATTCTGGCTTAGAAGAACGCTTGCCCATTACTTCAAGATATTAAAATCCTCGCCACATTTTCAGTCTTTTGGGATTCACCGATAAGAAATGATTAGAATTCCCCGGATTCTCTTCTAGCATCACAACCAAAGTGTGAGAAACATCACGACCGATAACGACGGTATAGCACAGTCAGATGCCAGTGATCGATACAGCTCTGTTGAAATTAGGAATACCGAGATTGCTTGGCGTGACGGATTGAGCACTTGAGGCCACGGTGATGCTAAGGCCCAGCGCAATAATGGCCAGAGCAACACGGGCCCCACTCAGCGTCGTCACATCCGCACAGCTTCGAGCGCAGTGCCGTGCAAGTGTAGATAGAAATGTGTAACTCGGCTATAGCCAGTCGTATTAACGCGAAAGGTCAAGGAAAATGTGCGAACTATCTGCGATTCTCCACCGCCGAGCATCGTGGACATGCTGGGCTCTTGTCCGTCAGATACAGATACAAGATACAAGAACGTCGCGCGGCACTTATCAATTTATTTCTGAGATCTTCGAACATAGCGTGGTGTGCAAGCCAACAGGAAAAAGTTAACCAACGTCTTTGTGAAATATGATTTCAGCTAACCCTAAATGTGCCATAAGCATGTTTTGGAAATCGGTTTTTGTAGGGATCATGTAGTCAGTTATCACATAAAGGCTTAGACAATGAAAGCTACGTTGGTAACAGGTCCCTTCGATTTCGCTACACTTTCTGAACCAGTTCTCGAGGTGCAGGCGACCCGTTTGTCTTCTTCACGTTTTCCGTTTCTTGGTGCTATGCGGAGGAATCATGTCAGAAAGTGTGGTTAATTGCAGTAGTGCGTCACGATCGTGACGGGTCTGCTTGGATTGTCTTCACGCCCCTTCACTTTCCGCAGCATATATGTATAGTGTACGTTTTCTTTCAGGGACTTTGAAAAAGTCATGACCAACCCACAAGTCCAGGGTGATGAAGACAGCCTGAATGTGCTTAGCGTGATTCATCAGGTCAGTTGCTGTTTTTTTCTGAGCAGTGGGCGCTTGCTTGATTTACTGCTGAGCAGCGCATCGCTGTGCGCGATTGCATTGAGCATGTAGTTTAAAAAGAATGAAATTATGGGGTATTACGTGCCAAAACCACGATATGATTATGAGGCACGCCGTAGTGGGGGACACCTGAATAATTTGGAAGACCTGGGGTTCTTTAACGTGCACCTAAATCTAAGTACACGGGTGTTACGTATTTCGCCTCTATCGAGATGCGGCCGCCGTAGCCGGGATATGATCCCGCGACCTTGTGCTTAGCAGCCCAACACCATAGCCACTAAGCAACCACGGCGGGTGAGCGGGTAGTTGGTGAAGGGTTTATCGTGACGTATAGATATATGAGTGCAGTGGGTTTGGCCACCTGGATTAAATGACGCGTTGCAGCATGTATACATGTGCTATTATCAGCGGTGGGATCTTTAGAGATTAGGGAAACTACGAATGGCCTTCACGCTAAATGCGAAGATAATACACGTGCTGTCATATATATATATATATATATATATATATATATATATATATATATATATATATATATATATATATATATGATGTTGTCGCGTGCTGTGTTGACAATGTAGTCGCGCGCTTTTAATGCACATTCGCAGACGCGGTATGTTGACTCTGCGCTATAGTATCGCACATAATTCGTGGAATTCGTAAAGCCTCCAGACGTCGTTACAAACACGTCTACTTATACTACGGGTGACAGTGATTACATTTATAGACTTACAGTGGTTCCTGTGAAGTGATAAACAATTTGAAAATCAAAATAAAATATAAATAAAGCAATGAAAAGTAAATGAAGCTAGAAAGGATGATCATTGGCAAGCTATGCAGGCCATCCGTGCTTCCTAGAAAACTTCGCCGTCTCGCAAAGTCTCGCGCCACGAATTCTCTTAGGTCCTGCCACTGTTGAAATTAAAAAATTTAATTATGGGGTTTTACGTGCCAAAACCAGTTCTGATTATGAGGCACGCCGTAGTGGGGGACTCCGGAAATTTGGACCACCTGCCACTGTTGCGTAGATGCTATACCGAAAAGTTCGTAAGAAATGACGCAAATGTGATGTACAATTCCACGAATGTCGTGTTAATGACACAGGTGCAATGCAGTGTTTGTCCATTGAGGGACAAACACAGTGGCTCATATTCTTGCTGTGGCAGTCGCCATGAACCTGAAAATATGCTAAGTAACCCATTCCCATTTATACCTGAGGTTCCAGTTGTCAATTCTGGCACATTCCCAGTGGAACATACATAATGGTTCATGTTTTTGACGTTTTCTGGTTGAGCAACCCGTCCTACGATGTTTTTAATATACTGTTGTCCACATCTATGCTGTTCCGGTATTCCGTAAATAGCAGTACGTACAATCACCCACAAAAAGATTTTTATTAAGGCGAAAGCCTTAGGGTGTCTACGCTGGCGGTGACCTTGCAGTGACCTTGGCGAAACTGCGCCGTGACGAAAAATCGCCGACGCCGCAAAGAGTAAAAACAAGTCAAGAAATGCTCGGATGGACGTCACATTTCCCAGGGAGGTTCCTGTAAGCAATGTAAAGAAAATTAATAATTTGAAAATAAAATTTAGTAAATTTCGCCATATTGTGGTTGCTTGCTTCGAAATAAAGCACTGTTGTAAGTCTGCAGTCTTGTGGTTCTCATCTTGTACACATAAAGTTCTTCCATGTCTTATCAACATGCCCAAACAGTCACCTTAGTTTCTCCACGCAGACGCTGTCCAGGCCGTCCATGGCCGCTGACAGAGTTGCCGGCGTTGACCTGTCCGCGAGGTTGTGGCTCACGCCTCGCGTGCCCAAGGACATCTTATTCCTTTTCGGCGGCTGGACGGCGGACGCGACCAACAACATGCTCACATACAACTGCCGCGCAGCCAAGTGGCGCATGATGGGCAAACAGAACACCATGCCCAGGTAACGTGTCCGCTCGTTTGCGCATGCGTACAACATTGTCGCAGATGTATAGTTGTGGCGACGAAAATGCTTTCAGGTTATGTCTGTAAGGGACCTTACACATGTTGGCAGGGCTAGAGAACGTGCTAGGATCAGTCGCCACCGGCTTAGACGAGCACATTAATTAATACTACGCAGATGCAGGTTGCCGCCCCTGAATCTTCATGAGAATAAGGAAAGCGGCTTTCGCATTGTTGAGAAGCCGGCTTTGACGAGTGCTCGTATCTCTGATAGAAAATTGTAGTGTTTGCGGTTGCTCGCGTCGTTTTTGTCTGAAGCGCATTGCGTGTCACGTGTCTGATCAAGAAAAATAGGAAATTAAATGGAGAACGCGAGGGTGTGTGTACTAAAATATCGGATCCAACATCCATGATTTGCCGAGTACATGCGAAGATGGCGCCACAATACCGGGCCGCGAGAAAGGGATGCTGCATAAGATCGCGAAGACAGCAACTTGCTATCGCGAGCATTTCTTATTTTTTCTTTTTTTTTAGCAAGGCAGGCTTGTACGGAGCGGCAGCCTTTCAGGTCAATCGGAAGTACTATTCAATATAATATAGCCATTTATGAGTTAATCTCGTGCTCACTTGTTTCGTCCATAATAAATGGCACCATCACGTCTTCTGTTGCGATGTTGGCCAAAACAGGGCAAGTTCTCTCGTTCACTGCGCGTCTGCACCGCCTGCCATTGCTAGGGTTAAACGCACTTCCGGTATAGCGGTTATCTTACTTCCGCAACTTTCGTTACACTGGCTGCCGCCCAGGGTGTCATGAAGATGCGATAGTACTTCACCGTTTCGGCGCATCATGAAATGATTCATAACTATCTTCTATAAATCTGGGGTAAGGGCAGCTATGGTTCTCGCTGATTATTCACTGCCCCATAAAGCGATCAGGGGACTGTGCAAGCTGAAGTACCGTACATTGATTGTAATTTTAGCGCGATTGCGTTAAGGGCCCCATGTCGCAGAAAATCCGGCGTCGGCGTCGGTCTCGGCGTCGGCGTCCGCGACCAAGAAATTATCCCGAACCACTCCGACCTCGCAGGCCCTCCGCGGTGTGCAGAGGCGCTGTTGAACTAATTGGATTTCTCAAAGTAAAATGCGTCAGAAAAATCGTAAAGTACGACTTAACCACAACCTACAGGTATGATAGCGTCGGATTGTAATTTGAATATACCAGAAAATATAATTCGGTTACGTGGAAACTCAGGTACAAACCCCCTTTTCCAGCATTTTTACCATTCATACGGCGGCGCGCCCCGGTCGGTGTTCCTTGCAAAAACACCATCCAGATGGCGCTCGCCTCCTCGGCAGCGGTGCGCCGAGGCGAAGGTGCAGAAAAAAGAAAGCTGCGGTTGCCGGGAAGCCTGAAAAACAGTCAGGGATCTTTGAATGCTTTTGCGTTCCACTCTTAAAGGCGAAGCTTAAGCCTCCTCCAATTTTTTTGTGTACCTTTTTGCGAATACGTGATCAATTACTCTTACCGCGTGCTTCCAGCGGATAGGTCTGAGAAAGTTTTTTAATCTTGAGAGAGTATTTGTACGTTAATATGCTACCTCTAACTGGGTCCTGTGGCAGCCATGTTGTTCATTAAGATTCTTAAGCAAGGTTGCCACGCCGTTACCAAATATTAGCGGGGACCTAGTACCGCAGCAGTGGTGCCTTTTTTTTATACGCTGGTGCAGCTTTGGGGTCAGTGGCGGAAAGTGTGGAGTACGCTAAGACATGCTGGCACATTTATTATCACGTGTAAAGTAGTACACTTTTCATGCTATTCTACTGGGTTGACTACGTGGGGGAACTCTTGTGCCATAGAACCTGCTTCGTAAATTACGTTATGAAGCTTCGATGCAAGATGGCCAGATTTAGAAAATTAATGATTTAGAAATTTAAATGATCGCATTTAAAAGGTACTCGTTGACGCACCGGCTCTGCCCCGCGTCCACCACAGGGCGTACCACGGCGCGGCTGTGTTCAACCAGTGCATCTACTTCGTGGGTGGCTTCGACGGCCGCGAGTGCTTCAGCTCGGTCGAATGCTTCGACGTGCCTATGGCGAAATGGAACTCCAAGCCGAACATGGCGTACGCACGCTGCTACGTCAGCGTCGCCGTTCTCCAGGCAAGCTAGGTCGATCAAGAGCACCCCACTTTACTATAACTACAAAGCACTAACTAAAGAGTTTATCTGTGCATACCAGGCGTTTCTTTCTTTCCTTTTTTTCTGGTTTGTTTGCGGATATCATTGGTATAGGCAAACTACAGCAGGGAAGTCGTGTATGCTTAGCTGAAATCCGATGGCTAGCACCACTTTCGAGATCCCCATCCTCCATAACTACTAAAAAAGATGCCTCCTCGTTCCAGGTGAGGTCGTCTCGAACTATTAGTAGCTCACTTTGAACTCTCATATCTTAAAATTTATCTTGAAATATGGGGCAGAAACTTGGAGGTTAATAAAGAAGCTCGAGAACAAGTTAAGGACCGCACAAAGAGCGATGGAACGAAACATTTCAGGCCTAACGTTTAGAGATAGGAAGAGAGCGGTGTGGATCAGAGAGCAAACGGGGATAGCCAATATTCTGATTGACATTATGAAAAAAAAAAAACATTATGCGTGGCTCGGATATATCGCAAACACCAGAGACCAGTGGAGCTGGGGGAAGCATAGTAAAGTAGTGGCAAGCCACACACTTAGTCTAACTTTTGCTGGGCTTCCCCCATCTCCGCTTGTCTCTGGTGTTTGCCGCCGAAGCGAGCCCCCATTAGCACCGTTAGTCCCAAGTCGTTGCATGTTGCGAAAGTTCCTGAGCACCCGCAACCCAGGATCTTCCAGTCTCCTCTGTTTCCTGGCGCTCAGGATTTCTTTGCGATGTTCTGCGTAGTATCGTGATGAATTCAACCGACCACGTTCACGAGCCTCTGGATCTTCATTTCTTTGCCTACGCGAACTCTCTGCTTCCCACAATCTAAACTCGGGATGTTCTCTTCTGCGACGCTTGGTTTCAGCTTCCATAGCTCTGGCTTCAGTCTTTCGGAAGCGACGAGTGCCCAGTTCTCTGGTCGAAACCTGCCGAGCCGCCGTCAGAGGCATCGGCTGCAGTCACGGACACCGGGCGCGTTCGGCGCGAACGCGGGGAAACGCGGTCGGCGTCCGCAGCAGCTCTACGCGTCCCACTACCACCTGGCTCACTCCTCCTCTCCGCCTCGCATCCGTTATGCTGCGCGATGCTATTTTTGTACTCTGCTTTCACTCTCTCTCAGCTCTCTCTCTCTCCCAGCTTGGCGAAGCTGTGGACGACGGAATGATCATTATAGCGAGGTTCTAACAGCTCCGCTGTAAAAACGGAGCTGGGCAGGCCATGTAATGCGTAGGATGGATAACCGGTGGACCATTAGAGTTACAGAATGGGTACCTAGAGAAGGGAAGCGCAGTCGAGGACGGCAGACTACTAGGTGGGGTGATGAAGTTAGGAAATTTGCAGGCGCAAGACAGGGGTAATTGGAGATCGCAGGGGGAGGCCTTCGTCACCGGCTTCCCACACTTCACACACACTCACACACTTTTTTCCACTTTGACCTAATGACCTTTGACCTTTCACTTCCTAATGCCAACGCATTAAAAGACCGGCTGCTAGTTCATTCCCGCTGGGGCGTATTCTGTAAGAGTCCGCCTAGTGGACTGTCCATTTCGGCCGTCGCGATTGGCTCCAGCTGCACGAGTGAGGAGGACCCAGCCAGTCTCATTCTCGCTCGTACAGCTGGAGCCAAATTTTTAGGTCATAAATATGGGCTGATGATGATGATGATGATGATGATGATGATGATCTTTAAAGTGGTGGTGACCTTGGAAAAATCGCTATGCACACATGACTTGAATACTCCTCGGCTTTAATTGCAGTTTAGTTTTCATATTTTGGTTTATTAGCGAAATTATAGCACAATTTTTCTTCCTGCTAATGCACGCCTATCCACGTAGCCTATATCAGCAAAAATCACGGGTGCATAGATGTGGGTATACTTTAAAAGTGTTACGCATAAAAGAAGCACCCGGTATATTGCCTATGCGCATATAATACTTGAACGTAGAGAACGTATGCCGCAACAAGCCATGCTCGTAGTAACATTAAAAGCATCTACATACACGTTCCCGCCGAAAGCTGTGGTGCCACGCTTGGCTGGAGGGGCTTTAGTAACGCCTTCACTTGAGCGTAACTTTGGCCTATACTTGCTTTGGCTATAGAGAGATCTAATAACCGTGTCTTGTGCCTAGTTGATGTACTATGCGACCCTTGCTTTGAAAAGGATGTTCCACATCCGATGCCATCATTGTCATGGATGTCTGTGGCGCTTGCTAACAATCCCAGGGATAATCTTGTACACTTACGAGAATACCCAAGAAAGTGGACGGGAGAGGATGGTCGCCGCGTTAGCTTAAATGGCAAAGCACTACACAAAAACTGTAAAAAAGCAAGACAATTACAACTCGCCGGAAGTGGCGTAGAATCCCGATTCAAACCTCACCTGAGCCCTACATGACTGCTCTCAACTTTAGACGCGTAGCGTATGCTGTTGCCGAGAACATAGCTAGGCTGCTTGTCGTCTGCTACGGGGAAGTAGCAGACGACATACTACGGGTTAAATGTACGCGTGGTTGGTAGCCTTACGGGTTTGCCGCAACTACTTTGGTGGCAACACGTTTATTTTTATCAAACTTGACTCAAGTGAGGTTTACGCAGCAGTTTATTTAAACGGGGCGTCGTGTTGTCGTCGCAGGGCTACATCTACGCCATGGGCGGCTTCGACGGCCGCATGCGCACCAAAACGGTGGAGCGTTACGACGTCAACAACAATGAGTGGTCCATGGTGGCCGACATGAACGAAGTTCGCAGCGACGCCGGCGCCGCTGCGGCGTGCGGACGCATCTACATGTGAGGTCGTTTTCGGGCTCACCGATTTACGAAGCGTTTTTAAGGATAAGTGCTTTTAAGTTAAGCCTTGCATGCGGGAATTATCACTGAATCGACTTATTCAGTGAATATGTGTCTGCATTCAGGCTTTCGACTCGAAGCTCTTCATGAACTCCAACGGCGAGTGCTTCACCAATGATGATGATTATGATGATGACGATTGTGATGACTGATAATGGTATCGTCTTTGAATACGGGTGGTGATAGAGAGCTTTACTAATCGTATTTTACTTTGTGTCTATTGTAATCTAGCATTCTGCGTATCTCTGCTGTATATTGCCTATGCCAGTGAAGATACCGTTGTCATTCCTTCCCTGCGCGTTTTTTTAAATATTTTTTTTCTTCTTCACCATGATTTCACCGCTTACCAGTTAACGCTCGCGTCAGGTTTAAACCCCCAGTGCTTAAGCAAGGTGCACTTCCCCTCCGGTAAATTGTGGCTGGGCGGATATCGTTGTGATGTCATGCATATCTTGGATATCTGCAAAAGTCCTGGGAGTTATATTACATGAGCATAGGCTAGGGGATTCCCATACCGAAATGGTATTAAACAAGTTAAGCAAGGGTTTCGGCATGCCTATATGGAGGTGTCAGTCGTTCCTACCCGTTACTCAGAAATTGATAATCTATAAAGCACTTTTTTGTTCGCACTATGCGATATGGGACTCTTGGTGTGGGGTACGGGTACCTGGCAGTCTAAACAAACATTAGTCGTACTTCAAAAGAATGCACTGCGCTCTACTGCAAACGTCGGATTTAATGCTCTTACTTCACCTTTCTTTAAGAAATTTAAACCGAATAAACTGATTTTATGTACACTGGTTTTATGAAATAACTGATTAGGTACACCCTCCCTCAAAAGTTTTCGGAACACGAGATGCGAATAAAACCTAATTTTCATCACAGGTAAGGCACATGTCCTTCAACCGAAAGGTAGAGTTGTTACTTCTCCGTACTATCATCACATTCCTGACATACATTTCATACTCTGTGATGAAGTAGCGAGAAAATTTAACTTACTCTCATTTTCCGTGTTCCGGAATATTCTGAGGGCGGCTGTACGAATATATTTTGATACTTGCTCAGAAGACTGAAATTAACGAAATGAATTACAATCTTAGCCGTGTAGCATGCCTAGAGTGAAACGCTGCGTCTCGATCCACTAGTCACAGTATTGGAACATTCCCCAGTGCTGAACAAACAATGGTTTCCAAATATTAAAATTCCCACCTCCGCACACACTTAATGAATTTATTGTTACATCTGAGCGATAGCGCCTTTCTTCTGTATTAGCTAATACCAGCAAGACGTTCAGTTGTATATTTTATATTTCTTGTACTCTTTTGCAGTTTGCTTCTAAAATAGCAGTGGATAAATCTTACACTGTCACACATTTATTTATCTATTTATGTATTTATTCCTCCTTTGAATATTCGGCCCGTTGTGCTTGTTGGTGTATTCCATACTGTGCCACTGCCATGTGTATATTGTAACATGTGTTATATTTTATAATATGTATTACATTTTGGATGCTGACACTTTGCCGCCTTGTTTTGCTGGGAGGTGGGACAGCAGTCAAGATGCGTTTCAAACCACAGCATGTTTTGCCCGCTTTTCACGGCACAGTTTTTTCTTCTCTGTGTGTATTTGTGTCGGAGCAAAGTAATATGAATGTGCGGAAAATGAGCTCAAACTCAAAATGTGTTCTCATGATGCTGATGCTGATAATGCTTGAGTTAATTGACCTTAACAACGGGGGAATACGGCACGTTCCACACAACACCCCAGCATACTATTCGGGGTCTTATGGAAGTAAAGCGTTCCACTCCTTTTTGTCTCTAATAAGCGCATGAATACGGTATCCGGCGGGGATGTTGCACTTTTTATTTGTTCTTTCTTTACTTGCAAAAGAAGCATTTGAAAGGCAGGTGGCGCATAAGTAGAGAATATTCAGAGTAACATTGAATAACAACTCGTACATGGCGGCGGGATAGTGTATTCGGGTGTTTATTATGCTCACCACTTCAATATTTACTCTCTCATTCATCATCATCAACCTATAATTATGTCGACTGCAGGACGAAGGCCTCTCCCTGTGATCTCCAATTACCCCTGTCTTGCGCTAGCTGATTCCAAATTGCACCTGCAAATTTCCTAGCTTCATCACCCCACCTAGTTTTCTGCCGTCCTTGACTGCGCTTCCCTTCTCTTGGTATCCATTCTGTAAATCTAATGGTCCACCGGTTATCCATCCTACGCATTACATGGCCTGCCCAGCTCCATTTTTTTTCTCTTAATGTCGATTAGAATATCGGCTATCCCCGTTTGCTCTTTGATCCACACTGCTACTTCCTGTCTCTTAGCGTTAGGCCTAACATTTTTCGTTCCATCGCTCTTTGTGCGGTTCCTTAACTTGTTCTCGAGCTTCTTTGTTAACCTCCAAGTTTCTGCCCGATATGTCAGCACTGGTAGAATGCAATGATTGTATACTTTTTTTTTAACGACAGTGGTAATCTCCTAGTCAGGATTTGGTAATGCCTGCCGTATGCACTCCAGCCCAATTTTATTCTTCTATAAGTTTCTTTCTTATGATCAGTGTCCCCTGTGAGTAATTGATCTAGATAAACGTACTCCTTTACAAACTCTAGAGGCTGACTGGCGATCCCGAATTCTTGTTCTCTTGCCAGGCTATTTAACATTATCTTTGTCTTCTGCATATTCATCTTCAACCCCACTCTTACACTTTCTCGGTTAAGGTCCTCAATCATTGGCTGTAATTCATCCCCATTGTTGCTGAATAGGACAAAGTCATCTGCAAACCGAAGGTTGCTGAGATATTCGCCGTTGATCCTCACTCCTAAGCCTTCCCAGTCTAAGAGCTTGAATACTTCTTCTAAGACTGCAGTGAATAGCATTGGAGAGATGGTGCCTCCTTGCCTAACTCCTTTCTTGATAGGTAACTTTCTACTTTTCTTGTGGAGAACCGAGGTAGCTGTGGAATATTTCTACATATTTGCCAATATATTCACGTATGCCTCCTGTACATCCTTGATTACGCAATGTCTCTATGACTGTTGGTATCTCCAATGAATCAAATAACTTTTCATAATCTGTGAAAGCCTTATAGAGGGGTTGATTGTACTCAGCAGATTTCTCGATTACCTGATTGATTACATGGTTGCGATCCATCGTAGAATATCCCTTCCTGTATAATATAGCCAGTATAGTTATCAAGGTAGCGACCGGGACAGCAGAATAGAGAGGCGTGTTCATGTCGGGAATGCAGAAGCGGCATTTTGGGGTTGGGTGGAATTGAAAGGAAGCCGGCTAGTATAGTGCACTATCAAACAGCTACGAAAGAAATCACGAGAGAAGTGTTTATGATGATTCAAACGGCCGGGCCCTATGCTCTGTGAAATAAGAAAGAAACTAGAAGAAAAACGTTTTATGATGATTCAAAAGGCAGGGCGCTACTCTGTGACGCCACATCATGGTGTTTGGAAAGAGATGAATTAAGAGGACATTTTGAAGTGAAGACGATTTGTGCGCAGCCCATGCAAATGGCGCAGAAACAATTGGATATGCTCGGTTTAAGTGTCACAATATTCATCCAGATATCAATGTGAATTTGATTACCCTACCCGAAGTGCCGCGTTACAACGACAGTCAGGGCAACGTAAATATGATTTGATTTGATTTATTTGTTTGCATCCTCGAGATGTAGGCAGTCTGTCGTAAAGACTTTGAAGGTACAGTAAAAGACTGGGCAGCGGAAAGGAAGACAGAACATGCATTTAAACTAAAGCGGAGTTTTCGACTCAACACTCCGTCTTCGATTAATTTATTTGCTCTTTATTTTATGTAGTTGTTCTATACTTTTCTCACGCACTGTGGTTCCCACGACACATTTCTTAGTAGGCAATCGGCGTTCTTCATATGAGCGCACGCAGGGCAGGTCCAACTTGACACTCCAATAAGTGGACTGCGTCCCTAAAGCGTACCTTACTGTGGTGATGACGATTGCGATGATTCTCTCGCGCAGTGTGGGCGGATTCTCGGGCTTCCACACTCTCCAGAGTGTGGAATGTTACGACCCGTCGACCAACGCCTGGACCCAGGTGCTGACAATGTCCTCGCCTCGTAGCGGCCTCAAGGCGGTCGCCCACAAGGACATTATATACATCATCGGCGGACGCCATGGTGGCATCACGCCACTCTCTTCCAGTACGCCTCTATTCGCTAGTTGACATTCTAAACATGGCGTGGCGACGTCGTGTGACTAATAATTTAAATTTGCAGTCGGTGATATGCACTTTTCTCGGCCTCGCACTACTTTAGGCGTCATCATTAGCATTATTTTGGGCAAGTATTAGCGCAGTTAAGCCAAAACTATACGCACGCTTGCCGGCGCGCGAAAGCTCGTGCCCACGCTCCTACGCATGCGCAGATGGTGTGAGACAGAGCGTACGTGTCGAAGCGCGGCGCGGGCACGGATATCTTCTCCAGACAAATATCGGTGCTCTGGCTTCCTTACAAAAATACGACACGATGTCTACCAAGGTGAAAATAGTGAGCCAAGTGGGCGCGCGTCTCATAGGTTCAAACCGCCATTCCTCGTGAGACTAGGCAAACGCAAGGAGCGCAGGCGCGAGCTCTCGCGCGCCTGCAAGCTTACATATAGTTTGGCCTTTAGTCTTATCTGCGTCAAAGAGTACAATCTACTAATAACGTGAAAAATAGGCGCATTATTGTGTTTGTATGGTAGGTTTGATCGGAGCCCTTTAATCCTTTCTTACTGGTCACGAAACTACTCCGTTATGCTATGGGAGAGCTTAGTACGTTGTCAATCGCGGCCGCGTGGTGGCGCCACCGGGCGTAAGGAGGCACTCTCATCTCGGCTCTCATCCTTCTCCTGGTCACGTGACCTGCGTGACGCCGGACAGACGGCGAAGAGTCAACTAAGAACAGCGTCGCTGTTAAAAAACAACGAGGGAGTGTCGCGTGGTTCCGCTAGCCTCGGCAAGCCAACCTCCTCGGACGCCCCCCTCTCAATCTGCGGGGCCTTGTGCGCGGTGCCTTTCGGGTAGGATTCGGTCCACATGGTTGCCGGACCATTAGAGATTGTTTGGTACGTACGCCGTCCCAGGCAGGGATGCACGTAGCAAGCATATAACGGGTGGTTTTCTGCTACCGCGACCGTCGTTCTTCGCTTCAAATGCGTTGCTTTGAAACGTGGAGGAAGACTGGGGCGCCTGACCCATGACGGCAGAATTTTCAAAGCGTCACTTGCGCTTACCACCGCCGTTAGCGGAGTTGCCAGCGCTCTAGCCTCGAAACCCGTCCAGAGTATGCCCGAGCGTGGTCTATTGTTTCGTGAAATCAGCTATTGTGCACCTTAAATTGCGGTGCGTATTTTCTTGCTAATTTTTGTCCCGCTGCCTTGCACAGATATAGGAAGAGACGAGATGTCTGACGGGATACGTTTCTGTTGTGTTTTCGCCTTAGTAAAAGGTTCTGCTGTGCGTCTTTAGTTGTGAGAGAAATAAAGAGCATTAGCCTGCACTCTAAATGCCAAATTCGTCGCCTTTTCTTCAGATTTACACGCACTATTTTGTAAATTTATGTGGTGCGACGTCGTTACGCTATTGAGACGCGCCTGTTGAGTTCTCGGCGGTCTGCTGAGAGGCCCAAGACTTTGAGCAGAACGACAGCGTCGACTGGGACCGTCTGCCTTAATTAACAATGGGCCGGCCGCGGCCTTAAATATGTTCGGGGTCCCCGGCTTGCCAGTCCATTCTTGGGCACAAGAAGGGACATTTTTTTCCTCATGGGAAAGCAGTCGCTGCGGACCCTGGGCGCTCGCTTGATCGCCTGCACCTGTTTTTTTTTTTTTTTTTTTTTTTGCGAAATGCATCATTGCTACCCAGAAGACGTCCCCAAACGCGACGAATCGCCGTCGGAAGGGTGGCTTCGGTGCCTCCACACGCTTGCAGGGTGGAAGGCTTCCTCGTTTCCCTGAAACCGCCCCGAAACACGACCCCTTGAGGAGGTGCTCGGGTTATTGGGCACAACGCCGGTTACCCGACGCGTTCGTTCGCTACGCCTTGGCGCCTGTCTGCTGCGTAAGTGACGAGCAGAGTCTACGTAACATCAGGTGATTCGGTGCGTCTGACTGACTGACATAACACAGACTCGAAGACATGACCTCTGCACAGCTTTAAATTAGTTGGATAGAAAACCGTTCACCTTCAACAAGATCTTGGGACCATGGCCTCGCATATCGCAGCTACAAAAGGCCACAAAAGCGCTGCTGCGATTTTGGAAAACTACCGGATTGAGTGACCGTCTGTGATCCGGACTGAGTCACTGTCAGTGATATAGAGCAGAAAACTGTTACCATGGCAACGATATCCACAGTGGACTTTCTCTTCTTCTCCTAATCTTTCCCTCCCTTTTCCGTTCCCCCAGTGTAGGGCAGCCAACCGGGCTTAGTCCTGCTTAACCTCCCTGCCTTTCATTTATCATTTTCTTTCTCTCTCTCTCGACTGCGTCACACGTTTGAACTTTCACTAACCTCGGCGAGCGCGTTTGTCATGCCTACCATGTGCGCGTATTCCGAAACGCCCGTCGGAGATACAACCAAAGCGAGCCGACTAGAATGTATACCGCTTGTCCATCACGTGACTCGGGCCTACTTCTCCTTTACATTTCGTATGACTATGCTTCAAGAGTGTCACGTGACGCTCCCTCCTATTCTATTCCTTCCTCCATGGCAAGCAGCGCAGCAGCTGGGCGAAGTTTGCGTGGTGTCTTGATGCGACTGAACGCGCTTTCTGCACTCTATACCATGTGCGGAGAAGTCTGAATGGTCCTCAGAAGCTCGACGAATGATACCGAATACCTGCTGCTGTGTACCGCGCTGTCGTTCCGACTACAGCGGGGATGCACGAAATTGTGTCGTTCGTTTTGCCCACAGTGACTCTAAATGACGCGAGAAGTGGAAACGGGCTAAACGGCGGCACCAAACAGGGTGCTTCCCTTGCCAAGGTTGAAGACTGGGCGTATTGGTATAGCACACTAGAGGTTGGAATGCGCAACATTTTAGACGAGACACGCAGATGAGCAACACACACGACACAGCGCTTATCGTGTTGCGTGTGAAGCGCTATGTCGTGTGTGTTCCTCATCTGTGTGTCTCGTCTAAAATGTTGCGCATTCCAACCTCTAGTGTGCTTCTCTTAGCGACTCTGGAAACGTTCACTTGTGCGAGAAAATTTTTCACTCGGTGGACATCTTCTGTAGCAATGAATGTCTCGTACAAGGCACTGTTTTGACAATACAGCGTCAAGGAGCAAAAAGCGACGGCATTCCTCGCTCGTTTGATTGTGCTGAAATGGGCTGGTTGGTGCCCGTTGAAATAACGCTGAAGATAGAACGAAATGTAGACGACAGCGCTATCTCCACTCTGTCCCATCTTTTGGACTGGTCGATCCCGCGATTGTGTGAAGGCCTCCCGGCTGACCTCTTGAAAAAAGTCGACACCTCGGCCGTTACCACAAAGGTAAAGGAAATCGCAAGCAGTGCACACCAACCTGGTGCTCCTCGAACTTAAGAATATTTTGTTTTGTGTGTGTGTGTGTGATGTAGCTGCGCAGAGAGGGTGGCGACAGCAAACACAGTACTCTCTCGGGCGTACTGCGTGCACTAACGACCACGTTGCGGAGCAGTTATTTCATCATTACTGCACAATATTCCAGAACAACTTCAAGCATTTAGCACGTTCACGAGTATAAAGCAAGCAAAGGTTATGCTGGGCTGCGCTTCTGAGTTATATATAGTAAAGTAAACTGTATATATGAGATAGCGAGACTTGTTACGTATGCGCATGGACGTTTTCGAGCGCAGCTATTAATGGCCCGTTCCCGAGGCGAACGTCGGCGGTGGCGTAACCAAGCGAACGAGCACAACAGCGAACGATGAAAGACGCGAGCCGCGAACGGCGCGGACCAATGACAGCGGCCCCTTCAGTGACATGCACACGGGAAACTGGTTTCATGCGGACCCACCCGACCGTTCGATGCGTACTCGTATCTGGTCTCAGCCGGACCGCTAGTTTCGTACCTATAGATCGTCTGCTCGCGTCAGCTCTCGCTCGCGCTTGTTTGGTTGGCTTGGTTTGGTCTCGTTCGCGCTTGTTTCGATTGTCATGGTTTGCGATTGTTCTTTAATCTGATTGTATGCGCGACGCGAATTGTGTAGTACTTTCTGGAAGCCAAGCGGCACCAGCGATTACACTGGAACCTTCGACGAGTCATGGTAGCTGACGCGCTTCCAATCAGATATACGACGATTGCCAACTCTGCTACATGTCTCTCTCAAATTCGTTGCCTCAGTATATCGCGAAATGAAAACACGTATAGAGCTGTGCTCAAATTTCGCATTAGGGAGTATCGTAATCGTCGGTGATTTTTTTTTTTGTAAAACCCAGATTGAGATACCTTCGTCTCCCACTCCGTGCTGACAGCAGCAAAAGTGCTGCAATATGCCCCGACCCTACGGTTGTAATTCTGTAGCGACCCTACGACGCGGAGTTAGGCAGTGAGGGCATCGCAAGCGCGGCGCAGCTGCTTTCAGCGGCAGTCTTATCACGCGGTGGTTGCTACTACGAGCTGAGCTGTAACGCCATCTCACAGTGCATGGGATCTGCATGGTTGTCTGTGTGTCATTAAATGGCGTAAGTAGCAGCTGCCAACACTCTATAGCATGATTAATCCACCATTCACACTTTAATTTCAATAAAGACTCTCCTGTGCGACTTTTCCTTCTCTGTTTTCCAGTGGTGATGCTGGACGTTAGAAGAGCCCGCTCCGCCGATCTCCCCAGCATGCCGTCACCGAAGAGCAGCTTTGCCGCAGTCGTACTGGAAGGCCAGATATACACTATAGGGGGACATAATGGTAAGACATCGCGTCCAGCGTTGCGAGCCATGTATTTTTCTTTTTGCGAATCTTATAAAAGACTACTCCAGAAATCGCCAAGGCGTGTCTCCTACGTTAGCCTTAGATGGTCCGTAGGATGTCCTGTAAAAACGGAACAAAAACGTCAGTAATGTCATTGCATGCTGCCGCGCTCAGTGTGACCTGCAACATTGTTTTGATGAATTTCTTTAGTGTTATTTTTTATATTCTTATCCACTTCCCTCTGTAATACCTTTTAATAACGCGATAGCGTTAAAGGCCACATGTCGCCGAAATTCCGGCGTCGGCGTCGGCGTCTGCGTAGGCGCCGGCGTCCGCGGTCCAACAAATCATCCCGAACCCTTTTCCAGCATTTCTGCGATTCATACAGCGGCGCCCCGCGGTAAGTTCCTTGCAAAAACACCATCCAGATGCCGCTCGCCTTCTCGGCAGCCGCACGCGGGGGCTAAGTTGGACAAAAAAGAAAGCGGCAGTTGCTGGGAAGCCTTTGATAAGCAGCCAGGGACCATTGAATGCTATCGCGTTCCACTCTTATAGGCGAAGCTTAAGCGTCCTCCATTTTTAAAAATCTGAAATAATTGTGTAGGAAGTATGATGCAATGAAAAACGCACGCGATGACGGCTTGACAAAAAAATGTCACAGTTTCGCCCTAAGGGCGAAGCAATGAATGCGATAGCAACACAGCAATGTCATACGAAGTAAGGTGAGCGGCTTTGGTAGCAATATGAATTGTAGTAAACATGAGCTGATTAAGTAAGCAGGTGTGCTGCGGCGTAAGTAGACCGACATGAAGAGAGACTCGATGACCACGAGAAGGCGCGTGTGAAACGGTGGTGTTGGTGAGAAGCGCTTCCCGTGGGCAGCGCGTGCGAAGGGACACACCTGTAGCGCTGCACTGCCGATCCGGGCAGCATTGCATGTGTAGCGTGCGTTGGAAAATGTGGCCCAACTATTACTAACTGAATGAACAAGCGTGGTGTGAGCGCGCACAAACAAACATGAATAGATCACATTGAATGACTGCAGACAACGACCGTCAAAACTCTGGCAGCAAGCGGATACGCCGCAGCGGCGAAGGTACATGCGGTCTATCGCTTCAACGGAAACTGAGCGGCGAATGCACGGCGCATAAAGGTCAAAGCCGTGTGGAGATAAGAGATGGTGCGAGCGAGCGACGAGCGCGGTTGTTGGCAGAGTGAAAGTGCGCCTCCCCCCCCCCCCCCCCCCGCCCCGCTCCCTCCGGCGCTGGCTTCCCGCTTCCTTGCTTGCGCGTGGGAGATTGAGTGCGTTCGCTCTCCGTGATAGCGCGCGTCACCGCACGCTTCCGCTCGGGCATACGGCACGCGGCGCAGATTTTATCTACTATAGGGAACCTCACGGCGATGGCGACGGCGACGATGACGGCGACGCCGACGGCCGAAATCTGGTTGAAGTGTCCATATAATTGCTATCGCAATAATTTGTGTGCGTGATTGCCGGCTGATGCCGATGCACGTCGAGAAATGTTTGCGCGTGCGTAGCTTTCCTGCTCGACAGCTGAATTTTCTGCAGCAAGAGGTCTTGTGCTGCAGAGATGTCCCTGTGCGGATGTTAACCGTAGACGTTGGCATGGAAACGAGAACCGTTGTTATATATTTACAATAAGCAAGCAAAGTCGCTTGCCTATAACTCACTTGTGGAAGCGGGAACTCTCGACTACTGCGCTCACTTCTGATCCGTTTACTGCGACTATATATATAGAGAGAGAGATGAAGAGAGAGAGAGAGAGAAGAACACGAAGCACAAGTAGGAGGAGACATAGGCGATCATAACACTTACAACTGAATTACAGTTCGCGATTGTCTGTTTTGGCGAAATGAAGTTCATTTACTGTGACAACTATATTTACTCCAATAATTTTCCTGCAACGTACCCACATTTGTTTTACTGCTATAATCGTCCGCACACTAACTGAGCTCTCTGCAACGACTACCTGAAGGCAATGACAGTGGCAATGACATTTCGTCGACTAGCATTCGAATGATGATGGCGAGGTCGCGTCTACGACCCTGGCTTCGTTGGCCGAATTTCGATTGGGGGAGAATTGCAAAAATAATTGTGCACTTAGACAACTCTAGGTGGTCGAAATATTTTCGGAGTCGCCCGCTTTATTATCTTTACTACGTAAATGAAGCGTTGGAGAGGCATTCTCATTCCAGAATGCCTTGAGCTCGGGCCGCGTCCTGGGCCCTCGTAATCAGCCGTTGCTGATTCTCAAGGTCGGAGCTAGAGCGTGGTTCGTATTCGTATCGTGGTTTTAGCACGTGAAACCTGAGCCTATTTTTTAAAGCTCGGATCAACTGGTACGTGAAGTCGTCGAGGCACGCTTCTCAACCAAATTTGTATGTTTTGACACCATAGTAAGACGGAGATCGTCTCTGCAGCCTATGCTGCGTTGGCGGAGGTGCACCTTTTTCTGCGACATTGACACGTTGGCGAGCCATGGCCTGCGCGCGCATCCGAAAGGGTAACTATGTTTGTAAGGAAGGCTTTCAGTAGACAGTAAGCGCTCGACCGATGTTGTTCGGCTAAGTACAGGGCGGTGGCCTGACGACGACGACCCAACAGCGTCAACGGATTTATAGAGAGTAGGCACTGACGTCATCGAGTCTGCCATATTGTTGAACTGAGATAAAACTGCGCTTAATCTCGGCCCGCATACCCCCAGCAACACAGCGGAACGTGTGAATCGAACAACAAAGTGGCGTACGGTGACCTCAACATGCGGTGGCGCACCAACGCGGGGGGGGGGGGGGAGGAGGGTTCGGGGGTTGTACCCCCCCCCCCCCCCTCCTGAGGGCGAGTTAACCCACCCTTTTGTATCACCCCTTTTCTTTCCTTGCGCCTTTGAGTACTGCAACTAAGATGTAAGAGGCGTAATCGTATGCGAGTACGCAAAAAGCGCATTTTTTGCCAATTTCCCGTGAAGAAATTGAAATTAGTGCTGCTTAGATGGTATTGGCAAACTGTCAACAGCAACGTTCCGATTAGAGGCTGGCGATCACTTAGCACTATTTATATAAGCATGGAAGAGGAGATGGCAGTCGCGCTCTGTCGTGAGCTGCAAGAATCTGCGACAGAGACTTGAAAGTGCGGGATGAGACTGTGTGCGCGGCCACTCCTTGTGCAGCCTCAGCTGCACAAGGAGTGGCCTTTTTTACGACCGTTCGTCGTGCACACCTTTCCGCAAGGCGAGCACAACAAGCTCAACCGCCAGCGCTGGATAGCCAATTGCCGGCTATGACCGGCATCTGGTTCCCAGTAACTTACAGTCTAAGACTGCCTGCAGCAACAACGCAGCGTTACCGCCACCGCTTTCACAAAAATATCGCGGAATGATGAACTTCTATAAGCGTGCAAGTCAGCGCTACGTCCTCCTCACGCAAGCGCGAGTGACATGCTACAGTTCGTGCGCAAAAACAACGAAAGGACCAGACTGGAGCCAGTGCACAAACACAGGACACCGAGCGCAAGTGTGCGTACCTGCTCCAGACTGGTACTTTCGTTTTAGAGCGCAGCTCTTAAGCGCCCGTTCGTGCTTTGAGCGTTGGCGTCGGCGTCCCTCAGCGTAACCGAGCGAACGAGCACAGCCAAGCATGAAAGAGCGAACGCGGAGAGCAGCGGGGGATGAAAGACGGCGATAGCCAAGAGAGCGCCAGGAGGAAAACGGAGTAGGAGGTTGCAACAGAAGGCGGAGGAGGAGTGTATGGCGAAAGGGTGAGGAGGGAAGCGGAGTGCCGCACGAGACGAGCTCAACGGCGGCGACCAGGCATGCGGCGAGCGCGTCCACCGAAACCATATATGGAAACAAAACGCTGGCGTCGGCTTTGGACCCACTGCGCATGCGCTACTTCGCCTGCGCCACCACTGCCTAGAGAATGCGCTCCGCACGAGCTTCGCGTTCCCATGTTCACGCTTTCTTTCTCAACAATGAGCGACGCAAGCGGTGGAAATTCTACGTCTGCCGCTGCTGCTAAACGAGCTGCCCGAGCAGAGGCTTATCGCCACCGCCGGGAGGACCCTGTCGGTCAGAATCACATTATTTTCTACAGTATATAGTCAATTCAAAACACCCAAAACAGCTCCGCTCAAAATTCGCATTAGGTAATGTCGTAATCGTCGGTGAATTTCTTTCTTGTTTTTCTTGCGCTCGAACTGTCGTATGTTTAACCATGACCTGGCGAACTGTCCAAGTTTCCTTATAATAGGTGTTTTTTTAGCTGCACCAAATTTTTAAAAATTCCCTGTGACAGGCAGCACAATTCTAATCCTTATCTAGATTACTCGTAGAGGCAGTCCATTACTTCTACGAGAAATCAAAATGCTTATTTGAAAAACTAACATAATTACGCCTAACCTACTTTCTAATTAATTAATTTATGGCACTTTATTCACTTGGAACGAATTGTCAGGAGTCCACCAGTTTCGAGGTATTAATTTTCAAAGTGTCCGGCGAAACACATTGGCGTTCCAGTTACTTTTGTGCTTCAATGCATAAAACAGCGTTTATTAAAAAATAAGTAAGTAGAACAGTGCATTTTTACCGCAACTTTAAAGGCGCATATCTCGAAACTGGTGCCATCCTCAGAATTCGTTCCAAGTCTATATGCCTTGCAAATGCATTAGCTACAATTCGTAGATTGATATATGTGCCGTAAAGTACTGAATTGAAAAGTTAATTAGCATGCTTACGTTACTTATTCAATTTATCATTTTGAATTTTCGTAGAAGTAATGGCCGCCTCATCGAGCAATCTACATAAAGGGTTAGGATTGTGTTATTTGCCACAGACAATTTAAAAATAAAATTGGTGCAGCTAGAAAAAAAATTGGTCTCCAATCCACGAGGTGAAGGCGGTTGGACAGCGAAGCTGTAAACGACAACTAGATCGATTACCCATTGCGACGTAGCTTGAAATTATTCACATGGCGACATTCACCTGCAGTTTGCCTAATTATGAGCCTAAGACGTTTCAACGGCCTGCGACTTGGCTTGCGCAGCTACTTCGTGCGCCTCAAAGAGTGGACCACAGACAAGAGAAATGCACTTAACCACACTTTCGCCGCGCCTCCTATGGATACTGCTCTTCAAGAGTCCTCAGTATACGTGGCCTTCCCATAGCACTGCCACAAAACAAAAATCAGTTGCCAGGCGAGTTCCTCTTTTACATACGAAAGAGTAGTTTCGTCAATCCCTGCTTCGTATGCTACAGTTGCCGCTTCCCAGCAACTGCAGCTTATGCGATCGTAATCTTTACCGGGAAACGCTTGCGGCGAACGCTATGCGTGAAGGCGTGCTTCCTGGTTCTTTTTATTGCGATAGCAATTATATGGACACTCCAAAGCATATTTCTGCCGTCGCCGTCGCCGTCGCCGTCGCCGTGAGGTTCCGTATGACGTCAATGGAGATGAAATCGTTGCCATAAGATAAGTGGTTCTTGAGGGAAAGGGAAAGGTTGGCGCTATCTTCTGCAGCCCTTGAGGGAGCACGGCTCAGCGCCAAAACCCACGCGCCGAACGCTGTATGTGCGAGTGAAAGGGCGCGAGGGACGCGCGCTTTCACGGGGAGTGAACGCACGGCGGAGAACAAACGCGCGTTCTGCGCCGTGCTCCCCTAAGGGCTGCAGAAGTAGGCGTCTCTTTCCTCCTTTACAATCACCATATATGTAGAGCAAACGCGCCTTCTTCCGACGAGCGAAAGGCCTTGGGGGGGAGGGGGAGGGAAGGGAGGCGACGTTTAGCTGCGGCACCAAGTGCCTATTTATATCAGAGGCTCCGGCAACAGTCACCAACGCCGCACGCATTTTGTGCGAACGCGGGCAAAACGGCGACGGCGTCGACAACAGTTCTGCGTGTTGCCGGTGCTGCTGCATGTCGAAATTTATACAGCTGATAAAGCTACAGTCATTACTCCGTATAGCTCTCTACAAATTTGCTATCGCAATTGATGCTTCGCCTTTCAGGTGAAACTGCGACAACTTTTTATTGCGATAGCAATTCTATGGACACTCAAAAGCAGATTTCTGCCGTCGGCGTCGCCGTCGCCGTTGCCGTCGCCGTCGCCGTCGCCGTGAGGTTCCGTATGACGTCAATGGAGATGAAATCGTCGCCGCGCGCCGCCGAACGCTGTATGTGCGAGTGAAAGGGCGCGAGGGACGCGCTCTTTCACGGGGAGTGAACGCACGGCGGAGAACAAACGTGCGTTCTGCGCCGTGCTCCCCTAAGGGCTGCAGAAGTAGGCGTCTCTTTCCTCCTTTACAATCACCATATATGTAGAGCAAACGCGCCTTCTTCCGACGCGCGAGAGGCCGTGGGGGAGGGAGGAGGGGGAGGGAAGGGAGGCGACGTTTAGCTGCGGCACCAAGTGCCTATTTATATCAGAGGCTCCGGCAACAGTCACCAACGCCGCAGGCATTTTGAGCGAACGCGGGCAAAACGCCGACGGCGTCGACAACAGTTCTGCGCGTTGCCGGTGCTGCTGCATGTCCAAGTTTATACAGCTGATAAAGCTAATATCATTACTCCGTATAGCTCTCTACAAATTTGCTATCGCAATTGATGCTTCGCCTTTCAGGTGAAACTGCGACAACTTTTTATTGTGATAGCAATTATGTGGACAATTCAAGCAAATTTCTGCCGTCGCCGTCGCCGTGAGGTTCCGTATGAAGTCCAAGGGCGATAAAATCGTCGCCGCGCGCCGTATGTGCGAGTGAAAGCGTGCGTGGGACATCACGGAGAGCAAGCGCACGGCGGAAAGCAAACGCGACTTCGGTGGCGCGAAACGCCGTGGTGGTATGGGAGGGAGGCAGGAAGGGTAGGCGACGCTTTGCTGCGGCGCCAAATGCCTATCTTGCAACCGGGCGCAAGGGGAACTGGCGACGCAATCTCCCACGCGACAGGAGCAAAGCGGGAAGGCAGCGCAGGAGGGAGAGGAGGGGGGGGGGGCGGCGGCGGCTTCTACTCTGCCAACAAATGCGTTCATGTACTTTGCGCTTTGCGCTTGGTTCTTTATTATATGTTTGCGCCGGTGCGGGCTGCCGGTGTTGTCGCGCGCGCCGTATCTTGCAAGCGATCTCCACACGGCTCTGACCTTTGTATGCGCTGTGCATTCGGCCGCTCAGTTTCCGTTGAAGCGATAGACCGCCCGAACCTTCGCTCGCTGCGGCGGCTGCGCTTGCTGCCAGCGTTTTGACAGTGGTTGTCTGCGGTCATCGAGTGTGATCTATTCATGTATGCTTGTGCGCGCTGACGCCACGCTTGTTAATTCAGTTAGTAAGTGAATGTGTCCAAGTTCATGCAGCCGATAAAACTACTATCCCTACTCCGAATAGCTCTCTACTAATTTGCTATCGCAATTGATGCTTCGCCTTTCGGCCGAAACTGCGACATTTTTTCCCGCACGGCCGGCGCGGCCGCTGCCGCGGCTGCTCTGTGGCGAGCGGCATCTGGTGGCGTTGAAAGGAACCCAGCGGCGTGTGCGGCGCGCGCCTTCCGCTGATTGGCTGAGTTTTTTCCCACGGACGCAATAACTGCCTTGGGGAGTCGGGGTATACAGCTTTGCTGTAAGAACGCCGTATATATATATGCGACTGACATACTTGACCAACTTCACGTTCAATAGCAGCGATATCAAACGAGGAATAATAGGCACCCCGAATTTTCTTTATGCGCCAGGAATCAGACCATGATTTTGTCCACGCGTACGCGAATACACTTTAATATGCGCGGTAAGTAATCAAAGTTATTCCCAATTTATCTGATCAGCGCTCGGGTGACATGACGCGGTCAGACCGAACCACCGTGGCCTGGACAGGTCGCAAATATGCATTCTCTGGGAGCGCACACACGCCTTTGCTAAAACGAAGTGGTTGCACATACATGCAATTAACGACGATAGCAGGCGCACGGCCGTAACAGCCTTACAAGTCTACCGTTGTAAAAACTGAATAATAAAGGGTAAAACAGAACACTAGGTCCCATTCGTCGCCTTCAGCCAGTACGTTTGCACACGATAAGATTCCAGTGCAGACAGAACGGATACATCAAATATCAGCTTTGGCCAGTCTTCGTATAGTTTACCAATGCACTACTTACTCACCGTTGTGGCCAAAATAGCGGCTGTCTGAGCCGTGCCTGTGGCCGCCGTGGCCATTGTGAACAAGCGGGCAAACACCGATCAGAAGGCGCTCAATGGCGGGCGCTGTTACGTGACCAAATATGGTGGCGCCAATGGGTATTGTGCTGTGAACGGTCTATAGGCAGCGATAGACGAGCGGGCACAGCAGACATCCTTTCGAGCTATTAAGGGCTGTTGGCTTTAAACGAGCGCTCGCCACTGTTTCAACCGTATAGTGTTTAGGTTTAACTTTGTGTCACTCATGGAAGTATTAGCATCGAACGCTGGACAAGCCGCTCTGCTGCTTCTCATTCCTAAGTGACGGACGAGATTGATTGATTGATTGAATGATTGGATCCGTATATTTCAGTGCACTGCTCGAATTTGGTGGAGCGCATTGTTTACAATGTGTGTCGACAAGCCATGTATTCTCAACAGCCCCCTCATTTCGGTGTGATACTAAGTACTAAGAAAATTTTGACATATTATGCTTGAAGAGCCTTTAGTGCACAGGATACTATTTACTCTTTGTCGAATCTCTGTTAACGTGTCTCTTTTTTATCTCTTAACAGGATATGCGACCATATCGACGGTGGAACGTTATGACATCGAAACCCGTACCTGGCATTCGGCTCCCGAGCTCAGCATGAACTGGAGCGCAGCCGCCGCTTGCATCGTTCGCGATGTAGGCAACGCTGGTAGGTGTCATCAGCGTCGTGAGCATAATCATCATCCAAATTATGTCTAGTGTGCCATTGGCAGTAACGGTTAGGAAGGTGAAAGTACAACGAAAGGATTGTGGCTATTAGAAATATTACCAGTTCATGTTGTGTGTTACCTTTCGTCACCTTGGCGTGACGAACAATGCTCTGGAACCAAAAATGATCCTGATTCAGCGCACATAGCAGGATTTGCATGTGAAGCGAAGCTTTCGTAAGGTTTTGTTTTTCCTTTTTTTTTAATGCGCTAAAACTGCACTGCGTTGTGCAGCGCAGCGATTACGCGCCTGCTGGGCAAGACGCGGAGACCCCCCACGAAGCGATGATTCACGTCACTATAGATTACATTGTCTTTGGGTAGGATATATATATATATATATATATATATATATATATATATATCAAGGTCGGTGTTAGTCTGTCCCCTCATCATGCGTTAGCGCTACGGCTACAATTTATTTCTGTTCGCACCATAACTGACCGCAATGCGCACCAAAAAATAGCTATATCACCGGCAGCGGCGAAATACAGCTTTGAGGCAGCAACCAATAACATTTGATGTTCCGCATGCGCTTCAAACGCTGTGATGCGAGGCCGATTCAAGACACGATGAGCATGCAGTGGGTGCACGTTGAATAACCACAGTGGGTCAAATTAATCCGGAGTATCTCCCACTACTGGCGTGCCTCATTATCGTATCATGGTTTTGGCACGTAAAATTCAAGCATTTAACTTTTTTTTTTCTGGAGGCTGGTTTCTGCTTCGGGTGAAATGAACTTTTGCCGCCTGAATGGGCGTTTGTTTGAGCACACAACGCGTTTCTTCTTTCACCTTTGTAAAGCATGATTTGATGCGACGGGGCGATTCGCTGAATCAGTCCGCGGACGGGCATAGTTCGTGTCTCAGTACAGCCGAATTGGCTTGCGCACAAGTACGCCGGAAACGAGCAACTTAGTGTAGCGATTCGTTGCTGCTCATCAGCCACGTCACTTTCACTTGCGGACTGAATCTGCAGCGACTGAATCTGCAGCGACTGAATCTTTAGCCGTTGCCCTAATTCAAGTTAACAAATCGTTTTGCTGAACTTTTTTTCGCGTCTCAGAAGGATGTCCGTCCGTCCGTTCTCTTTTGTATGTATATTTGTCCTGTTCTGACTGTTTTGTATGCCTGACTGTCCTGTTTTATGTCTGTATTGTCTGTTTCATAACGCGTCAATCTCTTTTTCTTTTCTTCTCTCATTTCTCTATCTAGAGTCATGGATATGAACCAGCCACGTCACGCTCACCGGCGCAATGTATTTGCGGCGACCCGTCCCCTTCTCCCGATTCAAATTGAAAACGGTTCTCGCTGTGCTTAGTTATATTTGTATATTTTATTTTCTTCCTTAATTTCTCTAACTTCTCATCAACGCAATTCGTGTTGCCCTGTATGAATTACTACAAGCCGGAGCGTTGTATGTGTACCATATCCTTCTGTCCCTTAGCGTTAACGGTCACAGAATAACCAACCACCGTGCCTCATAATCAGAACTGGTTTTGGCACGTAAAATCTCAGAAAGAAGACTAACCAACCACACATTGCAGGATTGAATTGTCCGAAAGGCTCTTCTAATGCGAGTATTCTAATGCAAGTATTCTAATGCGAGTATTCTAATGCGAGTATTCTAATGTAGTCATCTCCAGAATACTCGCATTAGACACAATACACTGGTTTCACCTTTTCTTCCATTGCTGGAAGCATCATTGGAACTCTTCTGTTGAGCGCTTCAGCAGCGAATGCTTCGAAATGTCACCCCCCGAAGCACCAGTTTTTATGTGAGGAAGAACAATAAAAAGAATGCAGCCAGTTCCGCGAAGTGAAATCTGTCGAAGCAGCTGGAAGCTGTGGTCGTTCTCTTTCTGCGATTGTCGCGTATGTTTCTTTTTTCCGCTGTGGTAGTCTTCGTTTCAGACCGAAGGAACGACCACATCTCCGCTGTTCCGACAGATTTCACTTCATGGAACTGGCTGCATTTTAGTAGTCAGACATGAACATCAAGGTAGGGTAGAAAACGCTTTTATCACTGGTTAATCCCTCCTATTGCTTGGGTTTCGAAGGTGTCACATCGGGTGTTTTCTTGCCCTTTACAAGTACGGCCTTGTGATCGTTGTCGTAGACGGTCAGTGGACGCCGCTCGCGCCGAGCGGCGTCCATCGGGCAAAGAGCGCGCGGCGCAAACACCTGCTATTATACCCCGGCGCTTCTCCTCCTCCTCCCCGGCGCGCGCTCTGATTGGTCTCCTCCCGGCGACTGGGAGGAGAGGAGCCCTCCCGAGTGACGTGCCCTCTCCGGCTCTGCTCCTGCGTGACGGCGCACGCTCGACTAAGAACAGCTCTGCTGTTAAATTGTTAAAATGGGCTCATTCCAGGGAGTATAGGGAGGGTATTTCACACAGTGACGGAATTCCGTGCCAATTGCGCGCACTATCAATGCAGAGTTCGCAGGGGCATTATCGTGGTGCTGAATCCGGCACCTTTGTTTCAACAAATTCGGTCGCACGCAGTGAACACCATTTCTAGACGCTTAAGGGACGTCTAAGTAGAAGGCTGCATTGACAATTTGTCCTTCAGATACAAATTCATGGTGCACAATTAAATGACAGCAAATAGAAAAAAATACTAATAAATAAAGACGATCAACATGACTTTGTTTCTTTCTTTGTTCTAGCGAACTTAATTTTTTGGCCTTCGCTCATTTTTCTTTTTCAATGACATGTTCTAAGACTTCAGCTTTATATTGCATTCGTAAATCCACTCTTCGTCGTTGGTGACGACCCACTGTAAGAACTCGCTCAGGAGCCGGGAGCATCCACACCATCTTGGCGCAACACTTGTTAATTACAAAAGTTTACTTTAAATACTGCAAGTCTCTTTGCGATGCCAGTCATTCTGTTGTCACTTATTCTTCTTGTGTGCAAACGCTGGCTCATACCCACTTCGAGGGACACCCCGTAGTGGATATCCCCCGTAGTACCCACTACGTGTCCACGTAATGGACTTGCCCATTTCGTCAGCTGCAGAAGTTCTGATTGGCTGGGTTCGGGTACCCATCAAAAGGAGACAGGTGCTCCCAGTCAATCAGCACTTCGGCAGCAGACGAAAATGACACGTCCACATGGACATGTTTCTGTGGACATATCCATGGAGATATGTTTGTAGATATGTCTAAATGGACATGTCCACTAGGTGGAAATGTCCACAGAATACACCCCCAGCCCCCTCCTTGCTCGCAGGAGAGGTCAACCGGGTCCTTTCGAGTGATGAGAGCGAGAAAGTGGCGCCACCCTCTGCTAGGTTTTTTTTCTTTATTTTTTTGCTGACTAACTGCACGAACATTTTGGACGCTGTTGAGCCACGCGTGAGCACAAAGCTGCAATGCGAACCACGTAACGTAAAAGAAAAAAATGAAAGCGTCAGCGGATGCGATAATTATATGAGAATCGCAATTTAAGCAAAGTTTTTGTTGACGTTTGTTTAAAAGCTAAACCAAATGTTATGCAAACGTAAGGCTAATGAGGAAATGACGCGAATGAAATGCAAGCTTGCGTAGATAAAAACAATGACGCAATTGCTATACACTCGGCTGCTTCTGTTGCCGACTTCGTCAATTCTCTCTCTCTCTCTCTCTCTCTGTATATATATATATATATATATATATATATATATATATATATATATATATATATATATATATATATATATAGCTAAACGCTCCTCGCTCAATGCACGCCCTGGTCCCAGTTTGTTCACTTCTTTCTCAACACACGGCCACTTCTGTTTTCTTCACTTTTCTGTAACCGACGTCATTTTTCTTCCTGGCCACGGCGGCCGCATTTCGATGGGGGCGAAATGCAGAAAACATCCGTGTACTTAGATTTAGGTGCACGTTAAAGAACCCCAGGTGGTCCAAATTACTCAGGAGTCCCCCACTATACTGCTTGCCTCATAATCATATCGCGTTTTTGGCACGTAAAACCCCATAATTAGTATTTTTTTCTTGTTCCTGGCTCTTTTACTCCTTGCTTCCTGTTATGCTTGTCTGTTCGGGCACATACTGTTGCGTTTGGCGTTGGCTGCGGGTTCCATCCCACCGCTGCCACCAGTTGTTGCGACTCGTGGTTCGAGTGGTCATTACGGATTTACGTGGCTGGTGATGCGCCGTGTGCTCGCTCGTGCTCGTACATAGAAACTGTCAAAATGTGCGTTTTGTAAATAAAGCCTTTTTTGCATCTCTTGGACGTCGCCCCGTATTTCTTGACTGGCCGGTACATCACCAGCCACGGAAACCGCAATGACCCGTCGGACCACGAGTCTCAACAATGCCCAGTAGCACATACAAATTCCGGTGATCAAATGCCCGGTTGCGCACACCCAGTGACCCAAGTTGTCTATTCGTGACACGCGCACGTTTGTCTCCTTCCAAAGTCGCTCTTGGAAACGTCTGGCGAGTGCGTCGCGTGCCAGTTTCTCTCATCCTTCGCTCGTGGCGGCTACCGCTTTGATACGCTGTGTCATAGATATAGCACACAGCCACTCTATCAAAACGCACAACCTTGTGCGTTTGGGTCAAGAGGCCGTAGCACGGCATTCGGGATCGGCCCACCTTTCTCTTACTGCACCCGTCTTCGGGGATCGGCCCACATTTTTTCGTCAGGCGGATGCCTACAAAGTGAGCGAATTCCGCCTATAATGCTACGCTATAATGCTAAGCTTTAGCTCGGACCCAACTCCGATGCCGCCTATTCAAATACATGCAAAACCCAGAAATGCTTTTCGGAGATAACCCCTTGGCCGATTTTAATAAAAATGGTTGAATTTGAGAGAGAATGTTAATTTTTAGGGACTGCTGGAAGCAGAATATTGGTTTAGGGCCTCCATTATTTTACAAAAATTACCGAACATCGGTAAGCTTGGAAAAATAAAAAAAAAAAGCTGCAGGCGACCCTAATCATTGACTTAGGCGTCTGGTAGTGACACTCGCACCTCGGCGTTGGTGTGCACTGGTGTCTTCCTTGGGTTAACTGTGTTTTTCTTGTGTTAACTTTGTGTTATTAAAGTAAAGTACGACACTGACACAGAGAATGCTGGTGAATTCTTGATGTAAACGATGTAAACTACACTACACTACACTAGGCCCGGCGTCCCCGTCATCGGAAAGTCGACGGTGAACAACACTTGACCCGGCGTCCTCGTCGTCTACGTCCATGGCGAACAAAACGGATGGGAAACCGAACTCGGAGGTGCTAGTGAACGGAAGTGTACGTTTGGTTGGTATCTAAAGTGTACTTTTGTGTGCTTTGGTGTACGGCAATTAGACTTTCCTTAATTGTTTGTAATTATCCCATGTCCACGTAAGTAACTCATTTTGTAACTAAACTTATGCTCTGATGTTATATCTATCATCAACATCAAGTAGAAGCAATCGATTTGGTACAGTTTTTATTTTTAATGATGTATTTTGTATTATGAAACATGTTTTTTTTTTAATTTAGCACAAACCGGAAGTCGGTGGTCGACCGGAAATCGCTGCTTAGGAAACAAAGAATGTCACTCGCTACTCGTGGCACTAAAACGCACGAAGTTTACGAATCCGTAACAGCGCACCAAGAACAGCTATCGCGATTCTGTAAACTGCATCCGTTAGAACATCCAATGCGGACAAATTTAATTTATTAATTTGTATCTTACGTGAATTTGTTACAATGTTTACAAGGGTTCTGCAAAAGTCCTGCTCGCATTTTAGCGGTTTATCTAAGAGCCACGTATAATATTATCAATTTTGTGCGCTTTAGATGTACTATTAAATCCAAATCATAGAATTGTGATGTCAGTTATCATTAATGAGTTAGAGTTGTAAACACGATAGTTTCGGTTTCTGAAAATTTGCGACTTTCCCACACTTTTCATTAAAAAAAAGCGTCGGCATTGCTTCCAACAGTCACTAGATTTTAACTTTTTTTTAAAACGCAACAAACCTCATCAAATTTGGTGCAGTGGTTGCCGAGAAAAACGATTTCTCTTTTCACATGTATTTAGAGCTATAGCTAAAGTTAAGCTAAAGCTTCCTCTTAATAAACTTTCAGTTATTATTCGAGCACCGTGGGCGCCTATTCGTTGTCTTCCGTGTATCATGTGCTGGGAAACTTTGGCCCAGCGCCAGCCCGATGCTTAACTTTTGTGAAGTCGGAAATGTAACGTCAGCACGTCTCTGAGCTTCACACAGAGAACTGGCCCTGTTCGCCCAGGACTTACTGCCTCTTGGAACCTTCTTCTATCCTGGGTCGTCCCCACCTGGCAGCCGGAATGTACAATTAAATTTTACTTACACTGTAAGTAAAATTTACTCCTTCATTTCGAACTCCCTCACATAATCTTGTTATCTAACCCATACGTTCATCTTGGCGAACCTGCTGAAATTTACATGGTGACGACAAAAAGGAGAACGCCGGTCGGTACAAAACAAAAACGAACACATAAAGAAAAAAAATGCTGAGTAGCACGTGTTACATTGCTATTTCGCACGCCCTCCAGCGCGTGCATCTACCCTTTGTATAATTAGAGGGGCTTAACGAAACACAAAGTAGTAATTAAGAAACAAATCACCAGCCCTTCCCCGGTCGAGAAAAGGGGGGTACGCGAAGCTTGTGCAAAGACGACACTGTCGCAGGCGTTCCGCTTCCCTATAAGCGGAATGTTTGCCCTAAACTCAGGGTCGGCGGCTCTTCGCTGACGTTTGGCCTCAACATCGCGCTCCCGCCACATTATTTGATGGTCTTACGGGTCGATATCGCTAAACTGTGTGGCAATGTGCTCCTTCAGCTTTTGTCTTCTTTTTTCTCCAATGTACTTATAATAAAATTTTCGAACAGAGGCGACCGAATTATTGGCAATGGAAGTAGGCCACCTTGTAAAAAAAAAGGCCTTATAGCTTAATTGGGCAGCAAATGCCATTACACCGTGGTGCCATTACTACCTTTCGTTGTTACTTGACTACAAGTACTAGTCGTACTACATGTTTGGTTGTTAGTTAACTACATGAACTATCAACTGCCCTTACTATAGAATCGTAGTCAGCTTTGTCACAGACAGTTACTAGATTTTGCTCATCTACTGACGCGACCTTTTAGGGGCGAAGCTCCTTATATAGGGTGTGGGTCGTTCCCTCCTCTGTAGTAGTAGTAGCATGTAGCCACCTCTAGTTTATGAATTGCTCAATAGATGGCGTTGTGTGTCCGTACGTGAAGTACAGGATAATCGAATCTGTAAATAGACAACCAGGGGTCATCAGAAAGAAAGTGAGAGAAATAGAGACCGTGAATTGGATGCAAAGAATGGAAACGAAAAGGACAATGGAGATTTACAAGAATGAGAAGAAAGAAATTAGAAGGGAAAATCTGTACGATAACACAAAGGGCAGTGCCTTGCTATTTGAGGCTCGAGCCGGTTGCCTAAGGACGAAAACATATCGGAACAAATATTCGGAACTAGATGAGACATGTGTATGCTGCAGTAAAGATCCAGAGACCACTCAGCACATCCTAATGGAATGCGACGGGATCCACCCAGCGAGAACCGTAGGTAACGTGCAACTCCCAGAAGCGCTTGGGTTTAAAGTGGAAGGAAACATAAACAGATCAGCCGTAGAGATCAGCAAGAGACGATTGGAGTACTGGTGGAAAAAAAGTAGGGAAAAGATGGATGCGACCTGATCTCTTAAAATCATAGGCAGCGGTACAAGCTAAATTTTTGAAAAGGGTATACAAAAATGCGAGATAAAGAACATGTGTAGTATACCTGATTAAATCAAGCAGGCTAGGTGACTATTCGTCGCCACCCCGTTTCAAAGGGGATGCCAATAAATCATCATCATCATCATGAAAGAGACGCCGAAGCGTGTCGTCAGGCTGCTACCTCTAGTTTATGAATTGCTCAATAGATGGCGTTGTGTGTATATGTCCTTGGAAGTAATATCACTAATAATAAGAAAAGGCGCTCGCTCTTGGCGCGCTTTCTCTTTCGCTCGGAGTCGCCGGATGGAAGACAAGGCGGCGGAGCGACGAGCGTGCAAGGCGGCGGCAGCGCGCGCTCGCAGACAGAATCCGGCCGTGCGAGAACGAGAGGCCGAAGCGTGTCGTCAGGCTGCTCGGCGACGCCGGGAAAACCCCGCAGTGCTAGAACGGGAGGCCGTCGGCGATTTCAACGTCGACGTTGCAGACAGAAGTAAGGACTGGTTGATGCAACACATGGCAATCAGATATGGACTCAGATGCATATCGTTAGACCACCCGAAACCAACCACCATCAGGGGAACTTGCATCGATGTAGTGTTTGCCAACTTTACGTTCACACCCATGCAAGAACCACTTTCCCTGCATTTCACCGATCACAAAGTGGTGATAATGAAGGGACCACGTAAACCAACAGTACAATAAACGTTTGATGTTTAATATATACACACTGTTTCACACTCTTTATATGATGCACTGGGCGAATTTCACGGAAGAGTTTCACGGTTTACCGATGATTCCCTCCGGAGCTTCGCCCCACTCATCATCATTCACCCCGTGGATATGCTGTGATTTTTCCTAGGAGTGTAGCCACAATACCCTAGCATGAAGATCACTTCTCTTGATTATCAGGCTACAGTAACAACAACAGCAGCAACCCCGAAGACGAAGACGAGGTAGTCGGGAACTGCATGCCACGCGCGCGTGCAAATTGCCGTTAGCGGGCTATTTGAACCGTCCAGCCCAGGCATACGGCTCGGTCGGACCGGTGGGCTGCTATTTGTGGGAGCGCCGCTGGCGGGGCCGTGTGCGGCCGGCTGGGGGGCTCTTGCCCGTGGCCAGCTCACTCGCTTGGCCGTCTTCCCTTACCGACGATGCTTCGCGGTAATCCAGAGACGTGCGCCGCAGTCGAAGCTGCGGAGAAACCCACGGACGCCGCCGACGCTGCCGGCAAGACCGGCTACGGCGACGTGATCACCGCGTCGTTCGAGGCGGCGCAGCTCTTCCACGACGATGGCCGGCAGAGTGGGTTCGCGCCGGGCGCAGCGGCTAGGACTCATGCCTGGACTGCGAGATCAGAGGAAGATCCGTCAGTTCTGCGACGTCACGTTTCGCGCGGCCGATGGTGCGGAGATCTGGGCGCATCGGTTCGTGCTGGCTGCCAGGTGAGTGTTGTTGTCGCGGTACTTTCCTTTCGTATAGGATTGTTGCAGACCTTCGCAACTGCAACGCTCGTACGTATATGCATCATCCGCACTCGGCCGCAATCCAGAGGTATCTCGTTGAGTGCCGACTGCACAGCGCAGGAAAGGCTTGTTGTGCTTCTTTGTGCACGTAGGCTTGGCCCTTTGAGAGGCAATGCGGGCGCAGAGCCTCGACAGCTTATTAGGCGCAAAGAAAACCACAGGCATGTCGTGCCGATTCGCAACCTTTTTCAGGTTGTGCGAGAACTTGTGCACGTACGGCACAACTTGCAGTCTTTTCTTTTTTCTCTGCTGCTGACTGGGCCCTCTGCTAACGTCCTTCAATCTCTGGAGCAGCATCTCGTACCCATTGATAAGGACCGAAGAAGGGAAGCCGGCTGCAACCAGCCGCGATTCTTGCAAGTGAAAGCTCTCTTCCATCGTGTGTTCGCATGACTTCATGAGCGCAGACCGAAGACACATCGTCGCTATAGCCCTTTTGACAAGCCGAGTATATATCGGCCAAACTGGACGTTGCGCTGACGACCGATTAAGGGAGCACAAATTATCGATGAAAAACGGTACAGGTTCGCACTTGCCCTTTCATTGTGCTTCGTGTGGCTGCGAGCCGCAGTTTGGGGACACGCGTCTAGTACTATAGGTAAGAGTCGGGGAACGCTGGCACGTGAATTGCTGGAGGCGTTTTTCATAACGAAAAAGGGTGATGCTTGTGTCAGTGTCCCGTCGGTCTCATTGCACAATAATGAGTACCAATTTGTAGTTGCACTATGATGATTTGTAAAAAGAAAATCCCCCTTTTTTTTGTACACGTGTAGTACACTTGATGGTTCTGCGCATGTCAATCCTGATTGTATAAAATATGGGTGTTTCTGTGTAATAAATTCCGTCGCAAGTTGGCGCTCTTTCTGTCCCTTCTTCTTTCCTCTTAGTTTTGTTGCGCCATAGCCACATTTCAAACATGAAGCAACTATCCTAACATCGCATTCTGCTGAATCTTACGTAGGTCTCGACGCAAGACAGTATGTATGGTACCTCGTTTAGACAGTGCACCTAATTGAAATTAGGTTGCGGAGTTTTACTTGCCAAAACTTTGACATGATTACAAGGCACGCCGAAGTGGGGGACTCCGGATTAATTTCGACCACTTGGGATTCTTTAACGTGCACCCAATGCGCGATACACGGGCGGTTTTGCATTTCACCTGAGTCGAAATGCGGCCGCCGCGGTCGGGATTTAATCCCACGATCCCGTGCCTAGCAGCGTAACACCAAAGCTATAGACAGTGCATAAAAGCTTACGAGTGAACTTTAAAATGTCTCTTTTCCTAACCTCACACAGACGAACCTTGCAAGCGCAGGTCCAGTCAGCCGTTGGGTCAAGTAAAAAAGTCACTTCTTCCGCGCGTTCCCATGAACTTGATTCTAGCGGCGCTGGAGCATGAACCCAAAACCAACCTAATCGGGAAGTGTACGCGAACATTCTAATAACGAATCAAGTATAAGAAAGGAACTTAAACTTATGTAATAAAGGAGTTGCCAGAACCCCCTTTGTGCGCGCGTTCACCCTATAGGGTAAATCACTACGTCGTTCCCTCCGTGATGCAGGTACTCCGGCTGCTATGCGCTCTTCACTCTCGTCAAAGAAGGCACGAGCCCCGAGAAGAAGCAGAAGGAAGTGTTGACCCCACCCATCCGTGTGGTGGTGGTAGACCTGGACAGCGACATGGTCGAGTTACTGGTCGCCTTCGCCTACCACACTCCGTTGCACGAGCGCATCGGCCTTCACAACGTGGCGAAGGCACTCGAACTCGCCGAGAGGCTAAAGGTCAGTCGGGGGTTGCAGTGTCGGTATTTCTGGAAACTTTGTTTTGCGGAGGTGGTGCGCCTAAGAGCGTTGCGTTATACAGCAAGCCTGAACACTATCCTGTTTACGATCATCGTTCAGAGTTCTAGTGAGGTCGGGGTTGCCGAGTCGAGTCTGGACCGCTCCTATAGTCTGCATTCACACAGGGCCGTCGAGCGTCTTTCACAGCTCGGCTGCTTTGTTGCGTGGTTACTGACTGACTGACTCAGTTGCTCACAAGGTTGCTTAGTCGCTCAGTTAGTTAGTCGTTCACACAGTTATTTATATGGATGCTCGCACAGTCACTTAGTCACTTGACTAAGTACATTCATTTAGTCAATAAGGGAATCACTCAATCATTTGACAGTTCACTCGGTCACTTCATCAATCGGCCGTTCACTTCATCATTAAAACAGACACTTACTCAATCGCGCAGTCACTCGGTCAATTACACAGTCATTTCGTCGATCCCGTAGCCAGTAGCACACTGATGTACAGGGATGTGTCTTCCCGTCTTCCTAAAAAGGCAAGTATTCAAGCAGTTCAAGCTCCCACGAGTTCGTTGGTTAGTCGATCCTTACCTCTGTGATATGGCTCAACCCACTACGGCGTATAATCCATAAATCGGGTGGCAGTAGAGAAGAGCGTATAGCGATTAGCATTCTTAGAATTCTTCGCGCAACTCTCAGGTGTCTACCTGCCTGTCTGCAGCCCTACATCTCTAACCATTTTCCCGCTAACTTGGGTCACTGGGTAGTCCATGCTATAATGGGTAGAGCTTTGTGCGGCTGTGCTTAGGGAACTTAGTTCGAAACTAACCGTAGAACCACGTTAGGTCATTGTATGTACCACTGGTTATGTGTTCCTTCCGGTTAACCTCCCTGCCTTTCGCATCTCATTTATCTCTCGCTCTCTCTCTCTCACTGGTTATGTGCTCTTTAATGTGCTCTTTAATGAAGCTCTTTGGTGGCACCTTGTGTCGCTGGGTACGTGCGGCTCTTATGTGACAAAAAAATAAGTTAATATTTCTCCGATGCGGAGCGGAATCGAACCCGCGTCATATATATTCAGACAATCTTATCTGCATATTCGATAGAGAAACAGCGCAAAAAAACACGACAAGAAGACAAGAAGGGAGACACACACCAGCGCTGACTGACTGAATTCTTTATTCAGAAAGGAGCACATATACACCAAAAGAAAAAGAAAAAAGAAAAGAAGGGTATATCACTGCGCATGGGGAAAAAAACTGCATATATATTCAAACACGCGCCACGCGCAGAATTCGCAGCCGCGCCACCAGGTGGCGCAGCCTGTCCAGGTTTCGAAGGTATGTATATGAGATGCGCCATGTATGTATAGCAAACCTGATTAGTTGAAGCAGGCTAGGTGACTATTTTTCACCACCCCGTTTCAAAGGGCGGTGCCAATAAATCATCGTCATCAAAGCACGGCGGCAGTCGCGCCTCACATACGACGCGTCTCCGCGGTGGCAATACGATCTGTCGCCGCATTGGTTCATGATAATCGCATTAACGTCGAAATTATAATAGTGAGATGGGTTCAGCGGGTAATTAAAGAATGTTATAGTATAAAATGATGAATAGTCATGATTTCGAACCACCGCGTCGTGTGGCGTCTGTTCTTTTCTCAGCTAGTATGCTTTTGACGAGCTTACGCGGCTTCAGAAGAAGACGAAGAAGAAAGATAGTGGGTACGAGCCACTTTTAAAGGCAAGCAAGCAAGCTCGATGCCTGGTGGTACGGTAAGTATTGGAATTCCCAACCGTTAAGGGCTGGACACTTCTAAACGCAAGATGCAACCTGCAGTGTCAGTGAGAATGGGCAGAGAAATGGTTTAGGCCAACTTTCAGTTTCTCAAGAGCACACATATTCCGCCTGATGGGAAGGGGGCTCGCCGCTGTTACTCGGATGCTATAGCATTCTGGATCCGAACACGAGGTCTAGGGTTTGGCTCCCAATCGCGGCGACAGAATTTCAATGGGGGATGAAATCGTAAAAAGAGGTGTGCTTAGTGAATTCACTGGCAGGTTAAGGAAAGCTAGATCATCAAAAAAATCACAGCATATCCACGGGGTGAATGATGATGAGTGGGCGAAGCTCCGTAGGGAATCATCGGATCTCCCGCTTAAGGGGACGCTAGCACAAACGCGTTACAAACGTGCAGTACTCTCTAGTAAGGGGGAGCGGCCACAGCGTCTTACGCAGCCATTTACACATGCCGGAACGTGCACCGCGTTTGCCGACGCCATCACATGACTGCTGAGAGAGTATACCCCCCGTATTCATAAACGCTCCTCGACTTGAACTTGACTTGCCACCGCTTTGGGCAGCGCGTTCGAAACGCGTTGAAGGTAAGGCGGAGAGGCCACAGCGTCTTACACCAGCTTCTTACACGGGCCGTAACGCACTAGCACAAACGTGTTAGAAACGCACTAGAAACGCGGCCTTTCGTTAATGTTGGGTATTTATTGCCATCGTGGTGCATGTGTCCATGTCCGCTTCGTGGCGTAGTGGGCTAACGCCGCGCGCTCGGAAGCGAGGGGTCCCTGGTTCGATTCCGCGCTA
Organism: Dermacentor silvarum; assembly: GCF_013339745.2. Taxonomy (NCBI): domain Eukaryota; kingdom Metazoa; phylum Arthropoda; class Arachnida; order Ixodida; family Ixodidae; genus Dermacentor; species Dermacentor silvarum. Next base: position 19,051,233 of record NC_051160.1, on the reverse strand, counting down.
CGGACACAACTTCGGAATTTTTTTTAACACGAAAGTGTTTTATGCCGGGGTCCACCAAGACTTCACTGACGTATTTCCGTCACGGAAATACGTCATAGAACATAACACAAAGAAAGAAATCAGAAGAAAAAGTTCCACAAACATGCAAAATTTGGGAATCGAACCCACGACCTCTCGGTCCGCGACGATAGATCGCCGAGCGTTTAACCCATTGCGCCACAAACGCATTTGCAGAGAGCTACACAGACGCGCCTTATATATCTAACACTCCTCCGTGTACCCGCGCTCTTGCTCGGGGCGGTGCCGCCGCCTACGAGCAGAAAAGAGAAGTACTGCATTATGACACTAACGCGCACCGACAGTGAACGCTTCGGTGGTCTCAGCACTACGACGCCTCGATGCCAGCATTCGAAGGGACGCTGGCATCAAGAAGCACTACCAACGCCACTTAGGTGGCGTTCACCGTACTCAGCACAGCGGAGCGTGGCCTCCGCAATTAGCTCTGAAAATGTTTCTGAAGTTGATCGCGGAGGCTGCAATTACGACGCGCTGTACGCGCTGATTTGACTCGGTGACGATTCAGTTACGTGCTTTGTCTTGCGGTTTGTATTAGTGTGTCAGTTACGTGCTTCGTCTTTCGCGTTGTGCTAGCGTGTGCAGCGTAGTGCAGCTTCCATATGCACGACGGTTGCTCATGGTCATCGACGTTGGTAGTCGTGATGGAGGAGACGTGCCACCAGGCGTCAGCGTGGGTGCATCAACGCCTAAGGGCGCTTTAGCCACAAAACACCAATAGACATTATATATCAATGTGCAATAAACATTACACTACTTCTGTGAAGACACGTTTCACTTTCGTGTTCTATACCGATTCCTATATAAGAGGGATCAACCACATTTTTTTCTCATTTTTCTCAGACTGGTTACACACTACTACTACGACGACGGGGACGGAACGGGTGCCGCTATAAGGAGCTTCGCCCCTAAAATCAATGCGAGGCCCTCCATTGGCACTCTTTGGCCATATCTGGCCTTTCCCTTGCACCAAAAAAATCAGTAAATCATCAGGCCCTTCACTACGGTGACTCTCACAGACACGTGTAGTATTGGCTTGTTAAGCATCGTGAAACGAATGCAACTTGATAGCATAAACGAACTGCGACTGCGTATCCATCAGTTGCAGCAGTTCTATTTTTTCATTTACGTGGCTTCCGAAGACAAAGCAAAATTAAGCAAGAAGACATTTGTATAACAAAATTGAGTAACAATATAGCTGTTGCCCCCCCCCCCCCCCCCAAAAAAAAAAAAAAAAAAAAAAAAATTGGAGGATGCTTAAGCTTCGCCTTAAGAGTGGAACGCGATAGCGTTCAAAGATCCTTGACTGTTTTTTACACTTCCCGGCAACTGCAGCTTATGTAACCGTAATGTTTACCGAGAAACGCTGGCGGTGAACACTATGCACGAAGGCTCGCTTTCTGGTAGAAACGCGGCCTCTTTTGTGGGCCCGCCTTCTTTTATTGTTTGCACCTTTAACATTTCAGCCTGAGAAGATTTTGCATAAAAGGCATGCGCTGTCGGTGTTTTGTTTCATGACAATTGTTTGTGGGCTGTCTACTCTCAAAATTCCGAGGAATAACTTTGTAAAGAATGCAAGACAAAGTGGGAGCAAATTTAGTGGTGAAATATATTTGGGGGGCCTGCGTGGGCGGCATTGCCGACGCCGGGTTTTCTGCGACACGGGGCCCTAAACGCTATCGTGTGAATAGCAGCTAGACCACGGCCGCTGGATAAAAATTAAAAAAATAAAAATAAAAAGCGACACCATGCCAACAAGGCACCTGCAAATCAACCGTGAAACCATCCGTCGGCAAACCATCACTACAGTTTCCCGTGGGCCAAAATCGCACGCTGTCACCTGTCTCCCTCGTTGCCAGGCCTGCGCTCCACGTATATTGCCATCGTTAGCAAATCGTTATCTGGGAACATTTCGAGAAAGCGTTATTACCTTGTACAACCAAAACACACGGCGTTACGTGCCCGAAATTTCTACACGGCGCAAAAAAAAAAAAAATATCTACTCAGTATACAAAATGCGCATCTTCAGGACGACCGTGTTGCCTATTTTGGTGACCGCATACCTTGAAATCGATACAGCAAGGTACAGCAAGGTATTTCAAGGTACAGCAGAGGGTTTCACACGTTAAAATTTTTATGACGCAGATAATTCAGATACGAGATCACTGCCTGAACACCCTGAAACATAACCTCGAACCGGAGAGCTGCATCGACACTTACCGCCTGGCCTCCAGCGGTGGATACGATTACCTCGCCGAGGTAGCCTTTCGATACATCGTGCGGAACTTCGACGAGGTACGAACTTTGAAAGTTCTCCACACGGATTTACGACGACTATTCGTCATTCCAATCATTCAATGTCGGGGATTGGAGATCAAAATTTTGATGACAGTGCTTTTCAGCGGCAACGCGGACATCATAATTTGCACAATATCCGTGCGTAAGAGTAATTAGTGACCTCATTTTGCAACTTTTATCCAATCCATGAAGGTCATGTTGTAATCGTGGACTTGGAGCTAGCTTTTGGTAGCAATTGTGTGCCTTGAGCTGGTATTGAGCAAAAAAAAATGCTCGATATCTGCAGCGAAATGCACCGGTTTACCATTTGTACCGGCTGTACCATTTGTGTATCACACAACCAACCTCACCGCTTAGGGTTCTTAGCACCTTAGGGCCCGAGTGAAGGCAACGCCACCTAGAGGAAGTAATGCGGTGACGTTAAGAGGAAGCTTTAGCTCTGTTGTTCCTATATAAATACACGTAAAAGGAGAATTCGTTTTTCTCGATAACCACTGCACCAAATTTGACGAGGTTTGTTGCATTTAAAAGAAAACTCAATCTAGTGACTCGTCAATGTTTTTTTTTTTTTAGTGACTCGTCAATGTTCGTCAATGTTTCACAAAAAAAATGTGCAAATATCGCGAATTTTCCGAAAGCGAAACTGGCAAGTTCACAACACAGCAACGAAAAGAAGATATCACAATTCTGTGCTTTGCATTTAATAGAACATCTAAAGCAGACAAAATTGATGTATTACACCTGAATCTCAAAACATTCAGAGCCCTTCATCTGCCGAGAAACTTGGGGTAAGGCAAGCTTGCTGCAAGACGACGTTGTCGCAGGTGTTCTGCTTCGTCTGTCCTAAACTCAGGGTCGGCGGCTCTTCGCTGACGTATGGCCTCAACATCGCGCTAACGCAATTCGGGGTCCACGACTCTTCTCTGACGTTTTGCCTGGGCTTCGGAAGCCCTCACGCTATAGAATCGGCACTGCTAGAATCGGACGACAAGCTTCGCTTACCCCCCTTTTCTCGACAGGGGAAGGGCTGGTGATTTTGTCTCTTTGGGTCCCACGTGTGACAAGGGTAGTTCAAGGGCGCGTTACAGGTCCCAGAGCCCACAGGGGTATGTACCATTGAGCTTGAACCCTTTCTGCACTATCGCCAGGATCGGCCCACTTTTTAGCGTGAGACCACCACCACCACCACCACCGCTGCCGACACTTGTGAGCCTATAAAGCTTCGTTTAAAATGTAGTAATATGGAAATACAGATTTTGCAAAACCCTCGTGCACAACTTAACGAATTCACGTAAGATGTAAATTGACATATCAAATTTGTCCGCTTTGAATGATCTAATGGATGTCGTTTACAGAACCGCGGGGTCTGTTCTTGATGCAGAGCTATTAATTTGTAAACTTCGTGCTTCTGTTTTTTTTCGAACGTTTGCATTTTTAAAAGGAATTTTCAAAAATTCAAACGTTCGAAAAAAATATGCACGAAGGTTACAATTTTTGAAAACTCCTTTAAAAAAATTCAGGCCATAAACCAAAATTCAGCTTCCAATAGTCGCTAGAATTTAACTTTCTCTCTCGAACGCAACAAATTTCATTAAAATTGGTCCAGGGGTTATCCCAGAAAAGCATTTCGTGTTTTACATGTATTTGAATAGGCCGCGTCGGAGTTGGGCCCGAGCTAAAGCTTCCTCTTAAAAGCAAACCGAGAAAAAAAGGAGAGCATAAAATTCGGACGACATGATTCGATCAGGCATGTATATACCAACCATGTAATAACTATTTTCCCGATGACTCCCCGGAACTATCACCGACTATGCCGTGTGACCCAGCAAACGTTAGCCAAGCTGTCTAAAAAAAAATATATTAAAAAATTATGCTGCAGAATACGATTATGAGACTTGCGCCGTTAAGTTGTCAGAGCTCTGACGACCAAACATCGTCGGTTTTAAAGTCGTATCGTGCACCATGTTATTGAAATTGTTCTCTTTTTTTTAGCAGCTTGGCTAACGCTAGTTAGTGCCCCCTATATGTAGCTTTGCTTTCATGTGTAGTAGCTACAGTGCTACTGATATTGACAATCAAGTAGTAAACATCGGCGCATCGGAACAATCTTACGTCCTAGTGTCTCGCTTTCAAGTAAGCCGTGATGAGGCGCTTTGAAATAGCCGAGCAAAAGGCACAGTTTGATTGTCTAGGTATAGACCAGGCCTCCTTTGAAAAATTTTACATTGGAAATACTCTATTATACTGTGGCGTCTCGAAAGGCTTGCAAAATTAGTTCATCATACCGAAAATGTAAACTACACAGTGGAGAGTATTTACTTATTTATTTATTAACAGCGGGGCTGTTTAAGCCACCCGTAAAACCGTGCTCGTCGATCGAAAAAACAGTAATGTGGCCGATCCTGGCGGTAGTGCAGAAGGGGCCAAGCAAATGGCACATACCCCTGTGAACTAGCGAAGCTGAGCCTGTCTAAGTCTAGCTAAGCATGGTTGGGACTACTTAAGCTTGTCAGTCATTGATAGCAAATCGATAGCCAGTCACTATGTAATCGATAATCGATGAATAATCAGTAAATTCCGGAAAATGGTGGGGATGACTTGGTAGTGCTTAGCCTAGCCTAAATACCTGGCCAATACCTTGCGATAGACAATCAATAGCTAATCAATAATTGATCAATAATTAATTCCGGAAAATGCTGGGGATGACTTGGTAGTGCTTAGCCTAGCCCAAACGCCAGGACTAGCTCTACCCAGTTTAAACAAAACTCGCGCCGTAGGGTGTAGAGTTAACGGTCACATTTATGCACAAAGACAGATTATGCATTAATTAATTAAGGGGTTTTACGTGCCAAAGCCACGATCTGATTATGAGGCACGCCGTAGTGGGGGACTCCGGAAATTTGGACCACCTAGGGTTCTTTAACGTGCACCTAAATCTAACTACGCTGGTGTTTTCGCATATGCATGTCTATTAGCTTATGCCGCTGTTATTGATGATATAACATGGCGGAGCCGAACGTCTTCCGGCGCCTTTGTTTTTACAAACGGCGGAAGAGGGTGTCTGCACGTACGTGACGCAGGTGTGGAAGAACAGCGCCCAGTTCCAGGCTCTGACGCCAGAGGAGATGTGCAGCATCCTGGAGGACGACCGGCTGCACGCCCCCAACGAGGTGGAGGAGACATTCAGGGCCATCTTGAAGTGGATCTCCGCCGACGTGGACGAAAGGAAGGCCTACCTCGCCAAGTTCCTGCCACTCGTGCGCTTCGCACGCTGCTCCGTCACGTGAGCGCACCCCTCTTGACGTCAGAAGACGCACGCACGTCTGCGCGCTAACGCGACAAGAACGCCTCGACGCGCATCGAGTTGTTAAGCGTTTTGATTTTCATTTGAATTCAGGCATCGCGGCAGAGACGAAATTATTTCAATGGTGGAGCTTCTCTGAAACTATATCTGCAGGGACCTTGCAAGCACAGTGCGATTTTTGTGGGCGGAGCTTGTACTGAATTAATGGGCCATCGTCGGCGATAGTGTAGCGCCAAGTATGAATGGTTAATACAGGTTTTCTGCGAATTATTTCTCGAAAGTATTAACTTTGTTGTAGAAGATGTCTGTACAGCTGTGGTGTTGGCGTAAACTGTACCGAAATGGTTCACCTTTCCCGCCATTTGACTGCCGATTATATGGTACAGTGCGGGGTGTACACGCCTGGCCTCTCAGATCGCCCGGCGCGATGGACTGATATCGGTGACCGCGGCGATAACAAAGCACTGCTAGAAATGAAACTATATTTGCTTGAGGTCCAATCAGCTGCCCAAAGGATGAAGTGCCGTGTAGTGTTCCGCGTTTTAGGCGCCGGGCCGTTATAAGTACGTTGGAAAACGTGCTTGCCACAGCGCGTTGTCGCGTGGGATCACCTCGCCAAGTGCGTAGTATATCGTTAACCTTGCAATCGAGTCCCCTGCTGCTTCGCGCTGCTTCGCGCTGCTTCGCGCTGCTTCGCGCTGCTTCGCGCTGCTTCGCGCTGCTTCACTTTCGACAGCAGATTTTACGTGTCGTTGCAGAGACATTGAGAACGTGGTCACCACCCCACAAATCCTGGGTGACGGAGACAGCATGAAGGTGCTGAACGTAATCCACCAGGTTAGCTGCTGTTTCTCTACACAACGCGGCGATTGCTGTATTACTGGTAGAACGCGTGGCTGTCATAGGATTGCATTAAACATGCGGTTGACGGCGCACACACGCACACACACACACAAAAAAAAAAGGGTGTAAGTGTGCGAGTTATTTTACGCCCTTATTCACTTGTAAGAGTGCTAGGAACTATACTGTCGTATTGCATCTAAGTGCATGCAATATGCGCGCGCGCTTGTGCTGAATGTGCGTGTTCGTGGCGTGTTCTTGTGCGTGTGTGGGTAAAGCGCGTTGAATGAAACCTCGCTTTACCCGCACACGCACAAGAACACGCCACGAACACGGCACGAGCATATTGCACGCAATTAGATGCAATATGACAGTATAGTTCCTAGTGCAAGTTAAATCCGTGCATACATTGTTTGCACTAACGTCGCCGGGACGGCTGTATTTTAGTACTAGCACTAACAGAAAGATGAAGATAACATAGAGGAAATTAATGAAACTGTAACTCGGCTGATCTCAGAAGCAGCAATTGAAGTAGGAGGTAAGGCACCAAGGCAACCAGTAGGTAAGCTCTCCCAAGTAACAAAGGACCTAATAAAGAAACCCCAAAGCACGAAAGTGTGAAACTCAAAGAGATCAGATAGAATTCGCTAACCTGTCAAAACTGATCAACAAGAAGAAAGTAAGGGATATTCGAAATTATAACGGGGGAAAGATTGAGGATGCCGTAAAATATGGACGCCGCATTAAATCAGTAAGAAGAAAACTTGGCATAGGACAAGACAAGATGTATGAACTGCAAGATAAGCAAGGTAGTATCATCATCAATTTCGATGACATACTAAAAGCCGCGAAATAATTCTATACTGACCTGTACAGTGCCTAGAGCTGCCAAGCTACCTTCATTCGAAGTTGTGATGAACAGGATACAGAGGCTCCTTCTATAACTAGCGAAGAAGTTAGAAGTGCCTTGCAAGACATGACCCGGGAAAAAGCGGCTGTAGAAGATGAAATAACAGTCGATTTAACAAACGATGGAGGAGATATCATGCTTGAAAAGCTTCCGGCCCTTTGCACGCAATGCCTCACGACTTCTAGTGTACCAGAGAGCTGGAAGAACGCCAACATTGTACTAATCCATAAGAAGGGAGACGTTAGAGAATTGAAAAATTATAGGCCAATTAGCATGCTTTCAGTACTGTATAAACTAATCAAGATAATTTCCAATAGAATCAGGGCAACACTTGACTTCAATCAACCAAGAGAACAGGCTGGCCTTAGGCAGGGATAATCTACAATGGATCAATCCATGTCATCGATCAGGCTATCGAGAAATCTTCGGAGAACAATAAACCCTCTATATGGCTTTCATAGATTATGAAAACGCATTTGATTCAGTAGAGATACCAGCACTCATAGCGGCATTGCGTATTCAAGGAGTTTAGGAGGCATACGTGAATATCTTGGGAAATATCTACAAAGATTCTACAGTGACATCGGTTCTCCACAAGAGAAGTAGAAAGTTAACTATGAAGAAAGGGGTCAGGCAAGGAGTCACAATCTCTGCAATGCTATTCACTGCATTCTTAGAAGACGTATTCAAGCTCTTACACTGGGAACGCTCAGGACTGAGGTTCAACGGCGAATATCTCGGCAACCTTCGGTTTGCCGATGACATTGTCCTATTCAGCAATAACGGGGACGAGTTACGGCAACTTTTTGAGGACCTTACCGAGAAAGTGTATGAGTGGGCTTGAAGATTAATATGCAGAAAACAAAAGTAATGTTCAATGGCCTGTTAAGGGAACACGAATTCAGGATCGCCAGTCAGCCTCTAGAGTCTGTAAAGGAGTACGTTTACCTAGGTCAATTACTCACAGAGGACCCTGATCATGAGAAAGAAATTTATAGAAGAATAAAACTGGGTTGGAGTTCATATGGCAGGCATTGCCAAATCCTGACTGGGAGCTTACCACTGTAGTTAAAAAAAAGTCTACAATCATTGTATTCTACTGGTGCTAACATATGGGGCGGCAGAAACTTGGAGGTTAACGAAGAAGCTAGAGAACAAGTTAAGGACCGCACAAAAAGCGATAGAACGAAAAATGTTAGGCCTAACGTTAAGAGACAGGAAGAGAGCGATGTGGATCAAAGAGCAAACGGTTATAGCCGATATTCTAATCGATATTAAGAGAAAAAAATGGAGCTGGGCAGGCCATGTAACGCGTAGGATGGATAACCGGTGGACCATTAGAGTTACAGAATGGATACGAAGTTAAGGGAAGCGGAGTTGAGGACGGCAGAAAACAAGGTGGGGTGATAAATTTAGGAAATTTGCAGTTGCAAGTTGGAATCAGCTATAGCGCAAGACAGGGGTAATTGGAGATCGCAGGGAGAGGCCTTCGTCCTGCAGTGGACATAAATATAGGCTGATGATGACGACGATGATGATGGCTGTGAGATGCAGCCTGTTAATGTGATGTACTTGTTTCCTTCTTGCCTATGCATATACCCTGGAATGTGTAATTGGGATCTCAATTTGCCGTCCGTGACGTCATCTGAAATCTATCTGTTGCAGGAAATTAACTGTTTCAATTTGAAAAAAAAAATTACGGACTGCCTTAGCTAAGTGTCGCCTTCATGTCCCGGCTGCTCGAGTGACCATGCCACTGCCTACTTCCTTCCAGCATTGCATGGGTCCTGAGCGGTGGACGGAACTTTAGATATTATCGGAAACTGCGACTACCTTCTCGCCATGTAAGAAGAAATTAATGCATGCGTTGTTAGGAACAGTAGCGCATGCTGCGTCGATAATGCTGTCGTGCTTTATTGGTGTTTATATACGAAACGTGTTATCTGCGCTGTGGCAGCAGTGAATCCGGCCATGTATTTTTGACAGTCAAGTTAGTCAAGAAAAAGAAGCACTTTGCCCATAATATACTATAGGCAGATGTTCTTGATGCGTTCAAATATAATGAAAGTGTCTCGTGCATCGAGCTTATGTATGCAACTTTCTAGTTGTACTTAACCGAAAAACTCAGTTATCAAACGTTCTTACTCTGCAGCAACACTGGTGCCAGCAGGAGAATTTATTTATTTTATTTACAATACCTCAAAGACCCCAGCGAAGGGCTTTTACATGAAGCATGGGCTATGACAGATGTGATAGGTGTTCCACAACTGCTCGATCGTTGCCTTGAAGTCGGTGCTACTGGAGAGGCCGTCTCGCGCCGCGACGGCCTTCATGCCTTGCGGCTGCTACGTAGATGCGACCAGTAGCGTTGGTGGCGCCATCTCGTGACGTAGAATGTAATTAGGGCACACAGCAATGTTTGTCCGAATCTCATTTGCGTGTGTAAACGCGCCACAAGCGTAATCACAAATTTATAACGCCGCTCGTCTTATACGTTCTGCAGAACAGCACGACAGTTTCTGACGCTTTGTGGTTGACCAAGCAGCCACAGGATGTCTTTACCAGCCTTTTATTCCGTGGCTATGACCTTCGATGACGCTGCTCACGTCTACGCCTTCGGTACTCCTGCATACTAAATGGACAAGCTAACTGTCTGTAATATTCGTCGTGTTATACTAACCATATGTTTAGGACTATAGTCCTCACCCACTGTATAGTCCGCAGGGGCCAATTTGGGCCTAAAATAAAAAAAAAGGTTTTCTTAGAATAGCCCGCACTCTGTGTATAGTGCGTAGGAACTTGGATACAAGTTAGGTTAGGGTTGCAGACAAGCTAAAGCTTGTCTGCAACCCTAACCTAACTGTAAAGCTTTCTAGTTGTATTTAGCCGTAAAACTCACTTATCAAACATTCTAAAGGTCCGACAACCGCTCATCGCACATGTAATGCTGGAAGGAAGTAGGCAGTGGTGTTGACAACTCGAGCAGCCATGGCAGGGAGGCGGCTAGAACTGCCCTTGCGGAACAACGACCATTGCAGAGCTGCTTTTGATAATTGATTTAGCAAGGGAAAACTTCGCAGGCGCAGTCTGGCCTCGTTATCCTTCAAGGGCGCCTTCGACCTATAAGAAATAAAATCATGTATAGTCCGTACCCATAGACAGTACGCCGCAACTGCGCAAAATTTCAACTTTCCCACTTATACAGTCCACGACTATATTCCGGAAGCCGTTGTCTCTTTTTCCTAGATCCCGGGACGAGTAGGTCTTTCTAATCAGACACACGCGCAACACATGCTTTAATCACGCAGACGCTCAGCCTGCCGTCCATGGCGGTAGGCGAAGTTGCCGGCGTCGACCTGTCCCCGAAACTCTGGCTCAAGCCTCGCCTGCCCAAAAACATTCTCTTCCTTTTCGGCGGCTGGACGGTGGGCGCGACCAACAAGATGCTCACATACTACTGCCGCGCAGCCAAGTGGCGCATGATGGGCAAACAGAACACCACGCCCAGGTAACGTGTCCACTCGACAGTAAGCTATATCGAAGAAAGCTTAAAGTGTCTATGTTGGCGCGGCCCTTGGCGGTGACCTTGCAGTGACCTTGGCGAAACTGCGCTGTGACGAAAAAGCTGGCAGATCCCACGCCCTGTGGGAATCGATGTTAGGCGAAGCCGAGTGCGGGGAGCCGACAAAGTTTTTAATGACATGTAACATGACACGCATGTCATGACCTATCATTTATGTCCGAACCCATTTCAGTGGCTTCTGAGTGTTAACCTCTTTTCGCTAAGTCATTGTAATTTTTGCTGAGTCATGCTCATGACTACGACTTCGCATCCTTCAATGTTTCCTTCACTTAGTACCCACGTCCGAACCCTTTTCAGTGGTTTTTGAGTGTTAATCATTTTCGCTGGATGAGTGTTCATCTTTTTCGATGACATTCATGACATGCGTGTCATGACACGCATGCCATATGTCATGTCCTATCACTTATGTCCGTCATACACTAAAGGTAACGAAACGACCATGAGAGCACCAAGACGAAGGTGGCTCGATAGATAAATATATACTGTCAAAGTAGCAAATGTTCGCCAAGAAATGCTTCGCACTTAAAATGGCTGATGCCGAAAATAGGAAAAGCACGACTACAAATGCTCGGATTGACGTCAGATTTCTCAGGGAGGTTCCTGTAAACAAAGTAAATTAGTGGTTTAGAAGAGAAAATTTGGTAAATTTCGCTCTAGGTGGGAATCGAGCCCGGGCCTTCGCAGTGCGAGACGAGCACACTTCCCTGAAGCCACCGCTGCTCCACGCCTGTGGCTTGCTAAAGGCTAAAGGTGTGCCTAGTGCGTGTCTGATTGCAAGCGTCACGTGGTCACAAAGAGGTGCTCGTGCCATTGTTCGCACCTTCCTTCGTCTTTCCACAGCTGGCTCCGATGCCGCTGACAATGCCAGCTTTCTCACACTGCCCCTCGTGCTCGTGCCACTGCTCGCGCGTTCGTCGTCGTCGTCTTCCACAGCGGGCAGGCTTTCGCCTTCACGTTTTACAAACGGGTAACACTTGCTTACTTTTTTGTTGTAAGTGGTGGCGACAAAAATATTTTCGAGATGTCTCTCTAAGGGGCTTCAAACACTTTGCAGAGAACGGAAGCGCGATAGAAAGAGTCCGCATAATCTGACAGGTCTACGCGCACAAGTGAAGCGACTCCGAATTGTTGATAAACTGTGGCCTCAACGAACGTACGCTTTCACATTGGCCTTCTGTCATGGCATCCCGGTAATGCACCCATGAAACAATTTTCCTAACTAGAGTAATATTGCAAAACGGCGGCGGAGCAGTGGCAAGCACTAGTATCACAATCGTGGAAATTTAAAAGTTTCCTTCTAACTTTCCGTTTAGGGCGATTGCATGGCCAGATGGCTAGACACTGCATTAAAATTCGCAGGAGTACCAATGACATACTAAGTAGAGTACGTTGATAAAGCTTCCAGGCAGGAAAGGCAGATGTTTAAAGGGGGCCGGGCTACAATACATTTAGAAAGTGCTCGTCGACGTCCACCGCAGGGCGTACCACGGCGTAGCAGTGATCGGCCAGTGCATCTACTTCGTGGGTGGATTCAACGGTCGCGAGTGCTACCACTCGGTCGCCTGCTTCGACTTGTCCCTGGCCAGATGGAGCACCAAGGCCAACATGGCGAAAGCGCGTTGCTACGTCAGTGTTGCCGTTCTCCAGGCAAGCAAGAGCGACGAAAGGCAGCCACTTTATTGCTGCTAAGCCTGCAAAGCTATACATTTGGCGCGAGTTCTCGCGAACTGTAATTTTAGCTATACCCATATACATATTGCCGTGTATGTACATCACGAAGGCATACCGCAGCAGCAGTGCCGGTAGCGAAATCTTCACCATAGAGCGGAAGTTCTGGCTTCGTGGTTATTCATGATAATCTATGAAACGGCGCGCATATCGAAGAATGTGACAAAGAGACTGATACAGAACTCTGTCTCTTCTTTGTCACAGCACTCGTGTTACGGCTGTTCTTAGATAGAAGCGACACCTCTCGACGCTTTATTGAACCGCAACGAGTTATAGCGCTATTGTATGATTTGTTGTGGCGGAATGGTGCTCTGTTTGCAAACTGCATTGAAGATTAAAACGCTTACGGTCATCGTGTATGGTGCATCCAAGCGGAAGGCCGAACTGCACCTCGGATACACCAGTCCAAAATACATGCAATATTTCAAACAAAGTAATATGACCATAATGAGTGATTACCGTATGTAGTACCGCAAAAAAAGGAGCTTGCAAATTGTTGCATGTAAAGATGCTTCGTATCCAACCGCAATGCAAGGAAACCCACACGCCCCCTGCGGTCGCCTGGCGCAGGCGTTTGTGAAAGCGAGTGGCCATGTTGTTGCTTCGGTCATAGTGGCGTATACGCGTTTTAGCATACCGACGCTGGCGTAAAACGCTTGCTGCATTAAAATGTTTTGGCCTCTAAACATGATGCGAGATCAGGAAGTTTTACAGCCATACGATGGGGGCTTGACTTGATACTTGATAAATGGATAACTACATAGCGTAGACATTGGATATGCTATCTAATTCAGAAACCAAACTAGCCAGATTTTTTCGCTATGTTACCTCGAACGTTATGCTGCTGTCTGAGGAAAGAGATCCTTTATCATTGTGGTCACCTCCGGTCCTTTGAAAAACTCGAGCACAACTAAACACCCACCTTTCAACACTTCGACTTCCCTTACGCACCAGTCAATTCTTCTCCTTTCCCATTGAGAGTTGCGAAAAATTGAGCAGAACGTACGCATATGCTATTATAATAACAGCATTTGCTCCATGGAAGTGGAATGTTTATTAATATTGTCCCTGCAGTATCCGTAGCAGTCCCTGTAGAATCCGCAGGTATAATTGGCTGGTGCTGAGCTAACTACGTAAAGAGTTCTCACAACGAAAGTGCCCGAAGGCCTACTACCGCCAAATTCTGCATTGCGTCAGAAGCATTGGTGGTGATAATGTATGACTACAGAGAAGACAGGGAAGACGCATTGAAAGATTATGTGCAAAATGTGAACAGATGCATCAGAAACAACCGTAAAACTTCATGCCCTTAATACCATAACTGTTAACAGTCCCCCCCCCCCCCCCCCCCCCTCCCTCTTCAATTAGAACCCGACGGAAGTGACGTAGAACGCAGACTGCCCCACCAGAACCACTGCGGCTTCTTGCTACTTCACTCGCGTACTGTAACCTGCGTCATATCCGACTTCTTGCGTAGTTGAGCGGCACACCGCTAGGGGAACCTGTCGTCTGCTACGTTGCTGTTAATTATTTGTGTAGTTGCTAGTGTTGCTGCTGTTTCGTGATAATTTTTTAACACAATGAGCTCGAGGGAGATTTTACAGCAGTTGGCAGTCTCTTTACGTGTGTCGTCCTGTCTTCGCAGGGTCACATCTACGCCATGGGAGGTTTCGACGGACACATGCGCACAAACACGGTCGAGCGGTACGAGGTCAACACAAACCAGTGGTCCATGGTGGCCAACATGAACGACATCCGCAGTGATGCCAGTGCCGCTGTAGTTGGAGGACGCATCTACATGTGAGGTCGTTTCCGGATTCGATCACTGGCTTCCGAATCGCTTTGTGGGGAGTGAATCGACTGATCAGGTTATGACTATGAGGTTCGCTGTACGACCGTGGCTCTTACTCGCCAACGGCTCTCGGCTCAAAGTATACTAGTACTCGTTTAAAGTAGATTAATCGAGTAGCCGAATGGATGATAATGATGATGATTGGCTACAAAATCTGTTTGGCGGGAAATATTCACCGAACTTGAATGAGCTAACTAGGTTGCACAACGTCTAGATTACAATTTAGCATACTGCTTCGTTCATAGCGTGCAGAAATTTGACAGAAGAGTGCCGTTGAACTGTCACAGTATATATATATATATATATATATATATATATATAGCAATAAATGTGGTAGTAGTTAGCCTGCTCAAGGATTTTAGTTTCACGGAAAGTTGGGAGAACGTAAATGAATCTACCGTGGAGATTTTGCGACGGCTGAAATATTGGTGGTGCGAACAAGCATGGGGTGCGGCGGAGATTCGCGCAGAACAGTTAAAGAGATGACCCAGAGAGAGGACGCGTGCACTTAACTGCCATGATGATTATCATGAAACTTGCTCTCGCGCAGCGTGGGAGGCTTCACGGGTCAAGAGGTCCTGGACACCGTGGAGTGCTACGACCCGTCGACCAACGTCTGGACCCGGGTGTTAACCATGTCCTCGCCCCGTAGTGGCCTCAAGGTGGTCGCGCACAAGGACTCGCTCTACATCATCGGCGGATACAACGGCACCGCGCGACTCTCCTCCAGTACGACTATGTTTGTTGTCATCATCATCATCAGCCTATATTTATGTCCACTGCAGGACGAAGGCCTCTCCCTGCGCTCTCCAATTGCCCCTGTTTTGCGCTTGCAAATTTCCTAACTTCGTAGTTCTTACAATTCTAAGCACGGTCTTCGTCAGGCACGAAGGCACCATCTATCTTATTGAAAATTTGCTCAGGGAAATATGCGTCTAAATTCGCCTTCAGTCGGCATGTAATACGCGCTGAAACCTGACACGTCACGCCTTGTTTACATCTTATTTATTTATTTATTTATTTATTTATTTATTTATTTATTTATTTATTTATTTATTTATTTATTTATTTATTTATTTATTTATTTATTTATTTAGGTCATAAGAATTGTAGATAAACCTCATTGCCTTTTTTAAAACTCTTTATAGTATGTAAATATTGCTGTTAGTGTGGGGGTCCCAGATTAAAACAGAATATTCCAAGATTGGTGGTACAGCAGCATTACAAGCAAGAAACCGAGTTTCAGGTGTAGCAAACCGCAATGTGCTCCTTACGAAGATTATATTGTTACTTCATGCATATTAGGCAGCATATTAGCATAGTTGGTGGACAAGTTACCACTAATTAGGGCACATTTATTCTTAGTTAGGGCATGACAAGCAACGGGGCCGACGGCAACCTTCCTATGTAGGCCTTCCTGATCAATGGACGACGTAACGCATTTTCTTTTTGTTTGCAAGCCATGTAAAGGGGCTCTGAAACATTTTTGGAACGCGTTTATTAAACTAACCTACTCGCAATATAAGGCTCCCATAAAGAAACCGTGTGGCATTTTATTCGTGCGGAAGGCGGCTGAGCAGACTCAACTTGTCTCGATAGAACGTCTGCTTTTTTAGCATTTCGTATAGACCGCGTATTTTCACCGCACATTGCAACGCATCAATTAACACGACGGCTTCAGGATGGGCTTTATTAGACGACTCGACTAAATAGATGGCTTTTATTATCGGGCATGTCTCAGGTCTTTAAAAAATGATGTGCTGCAGGCCTTTTTAAAGGGACGCTAAAGTGATGATAAGGGAAAGCAGCTGGGCCTGAAAGAAGGAAGGCGAGAGGAGAGGCAGTTTTAAGGCGCCTATTGGTTGGCGCGAGAAGTGACGTCATAGTGCACTATGATGTCATAGTGCGCCCACCAATCAGCGGTGCTGATTGATTGGCGCGAGCAATGTCATGAAGACGTGGTGGCAGAGTGGTGTACACAGGAACTTATAATAAGAAACCTGCCTCACTTCTTGTTGTTCTCTTATGGAGGCGACTGGTTTATATGCGTGTGCTAGCTGGTTCCAGCACTGTGCCTGTAGGATCGGCATCGTTCTTGTAATTCTGTGTATGCTAAAGGTGTGAAGGAACTTGAACTCTGCTGCGCTATGCCAGGTTTGCGCTACGCTGTATCATTTTCTCGTACCTGAAGTCGAGCCATGCATTCTGACTCGTTTTTGAGGCTTTCTCATTTACGCTTTGCAGTGGAGCAGCTCGACGTGAGGAGAGCTCGCTGCTCAGATTTACCCAGCATGCCCCATACCAAGAGCAACTTCGCCGCAGTCGTGCTGGAAGGCTGCATCTACGCCATTGGAGGTTTCAATGGTAAGACAGACCAATAGTTCTGTGGTGGCAACCACGTTTTGTGTGTGACTATCCCTATGGACCCCCTTCGTAAACTCCCTGGTGTCCCCACGCGAGCCTTAAATCCGTAACATTATCTCTACACATTGAACAAAAGAGTAGTAATCTTATTGCGCGCTGCGCGCTAGGGTCATCGTTTGATCTTCGTGATCTGCAGGGAAGTATGGCTTCGAGGTATTTCTTGAATCATGAGCTTTTCCGTACCAAAGTAGCGATCTGATTACGAGGCGCGCCGGAATGTAGTTAATGCAGCGTTCAGCATGGCGCAACGGAAAGTGCACGCGGTGGTGGCTTGGCAAAAACACGTGGAATAAGTTTAACTAGTGATTAGCAAATAATGTTTTTCTTTGATACTGTGAACCGAGTACTCACATCGAGAACTGTCTTGCCAGCTCGCCACAGCTGGCTTTACCGCATTAAGAAAAACTCTACAGAGAAGCCTGACCTCAACGACTGCTATCTTATAGAGTCGACGCGTTTATATGCGTATGTTAACCGTGAACGTTGGCATGGCGGCGGCAAGCGTCGTCAGCGTCCCTTTCGGTTCACTTGGTTCTGCACGGAAGGCGGGCAGCGTTCTGCGTTCCGCTGCTGCCATGAGGATCTAGGTGATGCTGGTTGTGCGCGCGCACACACTAGTGATCCTGCTGATCAGCCGTGTGCATACACTCTAGTGCATATATACACTGGTCTGAGCGGCGCGGACAGTAGACCAAGGTCGATTCACATAGGTCGCGAAGCTTCGGGCGAAAAGCGGTTCAGAACAACTTGTCACCGACATCAGCAAGGGTAGTTATGGGAGCAGCGATTGAAGCGCGACTATGTTTGGAGGGAACAAACATTGGGAAAGAAAAAAAGCGTTTTATAATTAACGAGTGACACAGAGATTCATTCAACGAAAGTAAAGTTCCTAATCAATTTTATATACGCATGGCGAGAAAAGAAGTGACAATTCTGTTTCACTTGATCATTATCAATAAATACATTTTTTAAGTGCCCACCGCAAGAGTGCCCATCGATAGCGGCGGGCGTTCACGCCGCTATCATTTGCAGTGCAATGCAGCTCTTGAGGTGTGCAGAAAGGCGCGCTCGTAACGCTCACCTGTTGCAATACACCTCCCTCACATGTTGTGTTGTTTTGCTTATCGACGTTTGCCTAAATTTGGTGACGCGGGTAGTTTCATTGTTTCTTAACCTGTTCAGTCAAAAGCAGGAAGTTGCGACCGCCAGATAATAATTGTTCACTTTAGTTTTTTTCATGCGACAGCGCTGACCGACGGGCTTCGCGTCCGACGAAAGGATGAGCACTCTACGCCCAAAGCGTTCGTCGGCCTCCAAAGAAAGTATGTTTAGTGCAGGGATGCGACACCCGTACGGCAGACCTTTCCCTGCGTCGCCTTCCGTGCTGAAAGCTCGGAACACCCACCAAGTCGTATGGCGGGGCATTTGAATATACAGCTGTAATGGCCAGCCTCCGAAAACAAATTTTGCGCCTTTGAAAACAAAATGACGTCACTTCTGTTTTTAACGGATATGACGTCACATTATTTTTCTTCCGCCGGATGTGTTCCCTCCTCACACAGATGGCGCTAAGCCCCATGAACCGCCGATGAACCGCCATGTTTTGAACGTATGGGCCTCTATGGAAGCTTCGCTACCAGGTATATCTACCTTGAGTAGACGTCAAGCTGTGATCCTATCTAATCGTTCGATTAAGTGCTGAAGAATGCCGATGGTTTTTCGTCGGTCTCGTTTCGAGCGACATCGGTGTGCGACGATTGCAACGGCTGTGGCGACGTTGATCGTCACGCCAGCATTGTGGGACGCCTGGTAGCTGCCGGGGCGCTGGTTATGCTGCGCGGTAGCTGTTTCCTGGCGTATTGCTTCGCGCCTGCATGTCACCACGTGTCTATTATTAAAGCACCGCCCGAGGAGCACGAGCGCAACGCTAAACATGCCAGATGGTCCGTGCTTCTTAAACTGTCAATTAAAAAAAAAAACGTGGATGAACGGGCACGTTCCGAGGCAAATGCATCATTGAAGACAACGAAAGCACATGTATGAACCAAACTTCTGCGAATGTGCACCGTAGTGAGACATACACATTTTCGAGCTCATAACTGATGTTGCGGCTAAACACAGGACGCATCCATCGTTCCCCAATTCGCGTGTTTTGTTTGCACGACAATTGATCCCGTGGACCTCGTTTCAACATTATTTCGTGCATGGGAGGATCCGCGCTATAGACATGTTCTGGTGGGATCCGAAACTTTGATTGCGCTCGATAGATATTGTGACGCGATTTGATTGCAGAACTCGCTGACAGTTCACGGGCTCTCAATAGCCATCTCATTTTTTCGGTTGCATCACACTTCCTCGTCCTACAACAGGAAAGACGACTGTGCCACTGGTCGAGCGTTACGACATCGCCGCCCGGAAGTGGTACATGGCACCTGGTATCGGCATGAATTGCAGCGCTTCCGCCGCTTGCATTGTTCATGACGTCGCCAACCCTGGTATGTCTTCAACGTCATGGTCGTATACATAACTCTCATAAAGTGGTTTACAATATGACTGCGGGTTGACAATATTATGTAAGGGGTAATTGCGAAGAATTAGGAAGCGGGTAACCCAGAGGCTAGCTTGAGATCAGCGGTGTGAGCATAATAGAAATGAAAAATTGTTCCTCGCGGTGGTGGAACGACCGCTGAAAATGGGCAGTCGACACGACGGCGACTAAATAACGACAATGACGCACGACGACGTACGCGTCAAGGACACGGGGTTGAACGCGCGCGGACGTCCTGCATTTACGGTCGCCATTTCTAGCTTTGTTTATAAAGTACTCAGTGGTATGACCTGTCGGGGCAATCCAACTTGAAACAAGCTATTGAAGCGAATAACTTTCTTTGCATCTTTTGCACTTCTTCATTGGTTGGACATTCGCTGCTGATACAAATGCGCCGGCAGAAAGGGCACGGCTTCTCGCGCAGCCATTGCTGAAATTCAACTGTCGTTGAATGCTTTGTCGCTGAACGCCAACTATAGCTGTTTTGAGATCAACGGCAAACCTTTCCTTTACAATACCTCTTCAACAGTATACTGATCTCTACTGATTCTACTAAACAAATATCTACTACTATTTTTTTATGACCTGTGGCAACACTGCCTTACTGGGGGGCGGCCGACTTCATTTCAATTTTCTCGACCCTGTGTGTTATCCACGCAGTCCCTTTGTATCAAATGAGGAAACGACATTTTTTTTTTCATATGGAACTTATTTGTTGCCGCATGCACATCACGTGCCCCGGGCCCATCTAGTCATCGCCACTGTCACTGTTTCTCAGGATCAGTCCGCGGTGGTGCATTCGTGGACGCAGTCGACCCCCGTGCCATTCACGACTTTCGATAAGCCTGCGACTTCAGAGCTTTCCAAGGCAATGTCTGAAGCCACCACGTGCTATCGTGCGATAGCACGTGGTGGAGCGCTCGTGAAGGACAGCCATTTACTTTTCCCGCCGCCCTCTCTCCCTGCACTGTAAAATAATTTACACAATTAAGAGTGAGAAAGGTGCAAAATTGTCTATAAACCACACCCTTGCACCAAAAGAAGGGTGTAATGATGTCAATTAAAGACAGAGTTACACCCTTTTTCACCTTTAAGGCTGTAAATTATTTTACACTGTATGGCGGCTGCAGAAGAAGAGGATGACTGTCGCCTTCAACATCAGCGCTCGCGCCACAGGAGACAACTCGCACATGACAAATCGGCTTATCTGTATATAGCCACCTATACTACCGCTGGAAGTGCGTTGACTAACGATTCTACTTTCTACGGAATATGGCGCAATGAAACGACAAACGCTACCTATTCGCTCCGACAAATATACGCCTTCAAGTGCATCATTCCTTTAAAATAACGCGAATAGCTTCCTAGCAGCGTTCAGCTGTGACCAATTATCATCGATAGTTTCTGCACCATTTTAAGGCGAAAGCCTCATATGTCTCATGAATCAGTCAACCTTGAGCGAAAACGCGTCGACGACACGAAATGTACATAGGCTACGAACCCTCATCCTTTGGTGGGAGTCGAACCTTCGACCTTTGGAGTTAGAGGTATGTCTAAGCGAAGTGCACTAAGCAAATTGAGGGGGGTGACTAAGCGCATTAAGAGGATGACTAAGTGAATTAAAGGAATGAGTAAGCGAATTAAGAGGGATGACTAAGCGAAGTTGACTAAGCGAATTAAGGGGGATGTGTCGTCTTTAATGCATCGGCACTTGGGCTTTCGTCTTGAAGTCGTTTCAGGGATAACATAAGAGACCCTGTGAATTTTTCGTTGCTCTGCTTTGTTCGTCTGAAAGCACTCGTTATCTCTCTTCTTAACTGCTTTTCTTTCCCTCCCTCATTTCTCTCCGTGTAGCCTCCTGGGTATAGGAGTTCACCGCATATCGGTCATGCAGTGCGGAACACCGCGACGGACCCTGACGACTCGCAAGCTTTCCGTGGTCTTCACAGGAACGCGAGCCGTGTCGTTCGTTGCGCCCCTAGCGGGTGCGAAGTTTGCGAATTGGCCCGGACGGACGAATGCCACAAGGCAGCGGGCAGAAAAACTTAAAAGAGGATTTGAAAAGATATGAAAAATTAAACGAATAAAAAAATTACGGTAGAAATAGTCGACAATGACCGTCATAGAATGTGCTTGCTCCTTTCAAATTTCAAATTCCGTTGACCGGTATTCTGAAGCGCGCGGCACATCCGATAGAGTCTTCATCACGTGAGCTCAACGCCTGACCTATGCGACCGCTGATTACACTGCCTCTGGGAACGGCTAAGTTTGCTATTTCACTGTGAACAATGTAGGCGCACATAACTCGGCCAGAAAATCGATCCAGCAGACGCACCAAAGCCGGGGAAGGTAGGCAAACACAGCTTCGTTTCAATAAATGAGTTATGCGATCGAAGGCTTTTATTTGCTGCACTGTTGTGCACTGCCACGAACTTGCTGTGCAATGCAGGAGAAACGTCTTGGAATGTGACCGCGCACTGGCCTCCCCGCACAGCCACTGACATGCAAGACCTGTTCCGTTCCTGAACTTCTGTTTGGCCTACAGCTACTTTGTGTTCAAGCCCTTTTACAAGCAGGCCTATATAGAACGGTCATGAGTGTGTCAGTCTGAGAGGTTTGCACCCATGTTGCCAGAAGCTATCGAAGACTCGGCATTGGCACCCTTTGACCCGGCTCCCACGTTATTAGCTCAAAGCGTCGATTGCTTTTGCATAATTCGCCGCAATGACGTCGCATGATTTTTGGACCACTCCACCGATACTACTATTCAGTTTACCCTGGAAGAAGAGAAAAAAAATGGTTGCATTACGTTTCTGGACCTTCTTATTCAGCAAGGGATCGCCACAAACGTTTACCACAAGCCCACGCATACCGATAGGTAGCTCGACTTCCATTCAACGCGCCCCATTGGACACAAGTGGTCAGTAGCCTTAGCACTTTTCGACCGGGCTTTCCGCGCATATACTGTAGTCCCAAAAGACGACGCTGGGACTTGAGCACTAAACGGTACCCTTGTAGCCTACTGGTTCAACAGGAACGTCGGGCCTCAGCACCTGTCCGCCAAGCGGCTCCTAAGAAGAATAAACACGTTGCTATACTGTATGCGCGTGGTGTAAGTGAGGAATTAATAACCATGACGTATGGGTGGCTCATGTTCCTACCAGAAAGTTTGCAGCCAGTTAGTGCGCGCGAAGGGCCCCACATAGCGTGATCTTCATCCAGGTGGCTCAGGCCGACCTCTCTGTAAAGACTGTGATGCAACCTGAGGTGTCTCCGGCTGGCAACCTGGATCACGTGACGTGTACGTCATGGACCCCTATAAATACGACTGTGGAGAGCACAATAAACGTTCGATTTTCTACAGTCACCATGTAGTTGTTTATTGGCTAGACGCGACGTATCAGTGGCGACGAGGAAGAAGCGAACGCAGCGGCTTCACAACGCAAGGAAAGCAAGGATGAGCCTCGGAAAACCACCCGTGTTCGATGGAATCGAGACTACATGGACGACCTTCAAGATTCGACTCGAGGCATACCTGGAAGCGCAAGAGATAGCAGACGAGACGAAGCGACGCGCCATCTTGATATCTTCGTTGCCCGACGCGGCGGTAAGAGTTATTCAAGGACGATGTCACCCAAGGCAAGTCAATAACCTTACCTACCAAGAAGCCATTGGATATTTGCAGGATTATTATGCGCCGGAAGTCAATGAGATAGCCGCAAGTTACGCATTTTTTATGCGAACGCAGCAACCAGGCGAAACAGTACAAGGCTTCATCGCAGAGATTCGGCGTCTGGCCGAACAGTGCAATTTTGGAATCTCCCTGCAGCGTATGCTTCGGGATCGAATCGTTTGCGGCGTTACAGATGAAGATGTCCGGCGGCATTTACTCACCAGACGTAATTTGACTTTGTCGGAGGCAGAAGACTTCGTCATTTCGGCACAGAACGCGAGCGAGAACGCAAGAAACATGCACGCCTCGGAACAGGGGGTGGTCCATTATACGAGAACGCCGTCTAGAGAAGGAAGATTTCAGCAGCGTCTTCAAAAGTGCCAGAGATGCGGAAGCGACACACATTCCGAAGAAGCGTGTTTTCATCAACAAACCATATGTCGGAAGTGTGGTCGACGTGGACATATCGCCCGGGTGTGCCGTTCTGGAATACGAGGTAAGCCTCGCGGTACCTACCCCATGTTGGCGGATGCCGATGACCGCTCAACCGACCACGAAACACTTTATACTCTCGTGGCACATCAAGACAGCAACAGAGACATGGTGAGTCCTGTTGTTAAGGAAATCGTTTGGAATGGGGTACCACTTCGCATGATCGTGGATACCGGATCGCCAGTTAGCGTCGTCTCCACATCGGTGTTTCGGCAGCATCGCCGTCATTGGCCGCCATTAACGAACACGACTGTTCGATTATCATGTTTTTTGGGAGAGCTCCCCGTAGCGGGTCAAGTACGCATGACTGCATCATGTGATGGACAGACGGTAGTCGGATCTTTAGTCGTCGTCGACATCCCCGGCCCGTCACTTTGTGGAAGAGACATTATAAAAGCCTTCAATCAATCTGGGATAGCGATGCTCAAACCCAACCAGGTATCTATGATTCAAACACAACCGGATAAAGCTCTGCAGAATTTACTGGATGAATTCAGCGATGTATTTGCCCCTGGACTTGGGAAATTCACCGGCCCACCCGTGAAATTCCAACTCAAAGTGCAAGCAACTCCTCGTTTCTGTAAGGCTCGTTCCCTGCCTTATGCCTTGGTGGACAAAGTTTCGGAGGCGTTGGACCGAATGGTAGCAGATGGCATCTTATCACCAGTAACGACTGCGGAATGGGCCACACCGGTCGTGCCTGTTGTGAAACCGGATGGATCTATCCGCGTTTGTGGAGATTTCCGTCTCACTGTGAACACAGCTACGGTTACTGAACAATATCCCCTTCCACGGGTAGAAGACATTTTCGCACGGCTAAACGGCGGCGAAGTGTTCACCACTCTCGACTTGACACAAGCGTACAATCAACTACCCTTGGACGACAAGGCCAAGGAATTGACTGTGCTCAACACCCACAAGGGCCTATTCTGCTTCAACAGACTTCCGTTTGGAGTAAGTTCAGCGCCAGCCATCTTTCAAAGACGAATGGACTTGCTCTTCAGGGATCTGCCAGGTGTCCAAGTTTACCTTGACGACATCATCATAGCGGAGAAGAAAAATGACCTCACACTACTCCGAAAAGTGCTTCAGCGGTTACGAGAGAATGGATTTAGACTGAACCGCAACAAATGCCGATTTCGACAAAAAGAAGTAACCTTTCTGGGTCACCGCGTGGATGCTTCTGGCCTCAAGCCCAAGGATGACAACATAGCAGCTGTCGTAAGGGCACCGACGCCGACTTCGGTGACGGAACTCAAGGCATTTCTAGGCCTGATTAATTACTATGCCAAGTTTTTGCCTAATTTGTCGACTCACCTGGCTCCACTGTACGACTTGCTGAAGAAGGGTGCCACATGGGAGTGGCGGGACAAACAAGAGACGGCCTTCAAGCACGTCAAAGGAGCAATTCAGACTTCGAAGTTTCTAGCCCACTTCGACCCGAAAAAACCATTGAGGTTGGAGTGTGACGCATCAGCAGTAGGAGTTGGCGCGGTTCTCTCTCACCGTGTAAATGGAATTGACTACCCCATCGGATTCCGTTCCAGGACGTTAAATCAAGCAGAACGAAACTACTCGCAACTGGAAAAGGAAGCGTTGGCACTTGTGTTTGGGGTGACCAGGTTTAAAGACTATTTGTACGGAAACCAATTTGTCTTGGTGACGGATCATAAACCGCTCACGGGTATCTTCAATCCGAACAAAGCCATTCCGCCCATGGCGGCAGCCAGGATACAAAGATGGGCCCTCTTGCTGGACAATTATCAGTACGTCTTAGAGTACCGAAAGGGTGCAGACAACGTCAATGCTGATGCACTGAGCCGACTGCCACTCCAGACCAGTGAAGAGTCTCAGGGCCTACAAGAAAACCCGGAGTATGTGCTGTACACAGACTTTCTAACAAGCAAAGCTATCACAGCACGGGACCTTGTACAGCTGACGGACTTGGATCCTACTTTGCAACAGGTCAAACAGTGGATTGTGCAAGGTTGGCCGAATTTCTTAGGGGAGCATCAACAGCGATACCGTCCCTATTTCAACAAGAGACAAGAACTGACGATCACGCAGGATTTGATTTTCTGGGGACATCGAATCGTCATACCTACTGCTGCAATTAAAGCTGTCTTAAATGTGTTACACGATAATCACTCGGGCATGGCAGCTATGAAAAAGACAGCAAGATCCTTGTTCTGGTTTCCAAACGTGGATGCAGAAATTGAACGCCTAGTAAGAGCCTGTACCGTCTGTATAGAAGCCGCACCGATGCCTCCACGACATACGCCAGTACCATGGCCAGTCTCGAACGAAAGATGGAGCCGCCTGCATCTAGATTTCGCAGGACCAGTGGACGGGCACATGATATTAGTCGCAGTAGACTCAACAACTAAATGGATTGAAGCACTGCCTATGAAGTCAGCCACGTCAGAAAACACTGTGGACGCCCTACGAGTCATCTTTGCAAGGTTCGGTTTACCCAGAACCATAGTAACCGACAATGGGACACAATTTACCAGTGCATTTTTCGGGACTTCATGGATAGGAATCAAATACAGCACCTCACCACGGCTCCATACCATCCCCAGTCCAACGGTTTGGCAGAAAGGGCAGTCCGCACAGTCAAGGACGGATTAAAGAAGATGAGACAGGGAAATTTACAGACCAGACTCTCCAGATTCTTATGCAGCTACCGTCGAACCCCTCTCCAAGAAGGCAAGTCTCCGGCCGAGTTATTGCTGGGATACCAAATAAGAACGAAGATAGACTGCATCACGCCGAACCAGCAAACAAGAAACGCACAGCACCAGAACACCAAACAGAATTGGCAAAAGGGTCAACGGGTCTGGACTCGAAGCTGGACGAGATCCAAATGGATACCAGCCACAGTGAGGGAACAACAGGGAGCAAGAATGGTCACCGTTGACACGCAGCAAGGGGTTCAACGAAGGCATTTTGACCAAGTGCGAAGAGGTGAACCACTGCAGGATCAACCGACAGAACAAGATTCACCGACAAACTTCAACACGATGCCAGGACCGTCAAGGCTGGATATACCAAGCCAAAGTATACCGGCGCATCAAGCCCCTGATCCAGAGACTTCACTCCGAAGGTCTACCCGCCAACGCAGAGCCCCTGTCCGCCTCAATCTGTAGGGGGAAGATAATGAGGTGTCTCCGGCTGGCAACCTGGATCACGTGACGTGTACGTCATGGACCCCTATAAATACGACTGTGGAGAGCACAATAAACGTTCGATTTTCTACAGTCACCATGTAGTTGTTTATTGGCTAGACGCGACGTATCACAACCTACATCGACGAATCCGGGCAATGTTAGGAAAAGAAAGAATCAGTACCAGTACGACGTGTCAAAGATAAATACGGCATCGAAACGAGCTGGCCGAGCATCACGAGAAGACTGGCCATATCATCCGCTCGGATGCAGCGGCAAGCATCTTAGCAAGCACTGTGATCAGGCTAATTGGTACGAATCTATAACTTCGGATAGCGGGAAAGTGACTTCCATTCAACGCGCCCATTGGACACAAGTGGTCAGTAGCCTTAGCACTTTTCGACCGGGCTTTCCGCGCATATACTCTAGTCCCAAAAGACGACGCTGGGACTTGAGCACTAAACGGTACCCTTGTAGCCTACTGGTTCAACAGGAACGTCGGGCCTCGGCACCAAAAACTACCATTTAAAGAGACATATCTCTTTATCTACACGTTTATTACTTGAATCATTCTGCATCCAGTACAAACCCGGTCAGATTGCACCACATCAACCCAGACGAGTTCAAACCCTATTGCTCAATACGTGGCCAGAGAGCCACGATGGAACACATCTTTTGCGACTGCACCGCAGACCCACCACCCGAAGAACTCCAGAAGCTTGTAGGCTCGCAAAAGTGGGAGACCCTGCTGACCAGCTCCACGCCGGAAGTACAAGTCCGGGTCACAGCACGAGCCCAAGAGGTCACCTTCAGCACCGACTGAGAGCCATCTGGTGGGGTTGGAGAACCCATCACTCCCAGTACCGATAATAAAGTTTTATGACTGTCTCTACATCCAGCGAGTACCACATGTGATAAACAGGACACGGGAGACTCTACCGGTTTGCTACCCACGCTTATTGCGCCATCTTCCCAGTTTGATTTTGGTTTAATTTGGTGCATGTGGGTATGGCTCAACCAACTACAGGGTATCGGTTCAGTATACGTATAAGCAAGCATTGTGCAGCTTCTTTGTTGTACATGTAGATCCTTGGAAATACTGTTATTGCGAAGGAGGGGCTCGTAGGGGCCTATAAACGCCAACGCTTTCTATTTTTTAAATCTTTCCTGAATTTGGCAAGTGTTTGCTTAGTCTTGCTTTAACATTCATCTAACGCCACTTTGTACCTCCTTTCATCCTGGGTCGTCCCTACCAGACGGCCCGAACTTACACTGCAAGTACAACATACTCGGTCATTTTGAACTTGCAACTCCGTAAGATAAGGTTTTTGAAGTGCGCATTGCGTTCTCTCGAACAGACACAAACGCCCTGCTTCGTTGCGTAATACACAACGCTACGTTGGAGCACTGGACCCAACCAGATTGACAACACAGGCGAGCGCACAAATGGGACCCAGAAAGGAAACTTCGTATGCCTCAAAAGCTCAAAGGAAGCCAAACGAGCATGGTGCATCGAATTCGCCTTGGTGTCGCATTCACCAAGCGTTACAGACACCTCATAGGTTGCAGTGACACTAGTCCAAATTGTGAACACTGTCAGATGCCAGAAACACTTGATCACATATTTTGCGTTTGTCCCGCGTACGCGCAAGAACGCCGAAACTGGTCTCTTCCATCGCAAACGTCGATAAGAAAGAGGCCGCTATCATACGAGATTCCTTAAAAACAAACAACGCAACGTGCCGATTCCAGCGTGAGGGCTTCCGAATCCCAGGCGAAACGTCAGCGAAGAGCCGCTAACCCCGAGTTGCGGGAGCATCACGTGATGTTGAGGCCAAATGTCAGCATCGTCTAGCCCTCCAGAAACCCGACAATGGTGGCGCACGTCTCGGCAACGCTATAGCGCCAACTTCCCCGGTGCGACGGCCAGGTTTCAACGCGAGTTTCTCAACCAGAACTTCAGAGTCAGCTGCAGTGCGTGTGACCGGTTGTGGCTCGAGCACAACGTGGTACTCATCAGTGCAATTCGTTCGGAGGAACACCGAATAAACACACGGCAAGCTTCGCTTACCCCCATTTCTTCAACAGGGGAGCGACTACTGATTTTTTTTCTTGTCTTTTTTTTCTCGAGTATGATGACACGAATCCTAGAGGGCACAACCGGAATAGCTGTTCAGAAAAAGACGTAGCCACAAAACCCTGGCATTAAGACCACTTCTCTTAATTATCGGGCTGCAGTAGCAACAGCAGCATGCAACACCGAAGATGAAGACGAGAAGGGAACTGCGTGCCACGCAGCGCGTGAAATTAGCCGGTAGCGGGTTATTTGAACTATCAAGCCAAGAGAGACGACTTGGCTCTGTCGGACCGGTGTGCTGCTATCTCTGGGAGCGGAGTGTGGCCGGCTGGGCGGCTCTTGCCCATGGCCAGCTCACTCGCTTAGTCGCCCTGCCCTAACCGCGATTCCTTCGTGACAAGCCAGAGACGTGCGCCGCCGTCGAAGCCACGGAGAAATCCACGGAGGCCGACAACACTGCCGACAACAAGACCGGCTACGGCGACATGATGACCGCGGCGTTCGAGGCGGCGCAGCTCTTCCACGACGGTGGCCGGCACAGTGGATTCGCGCCGGGCGCGGCGGCTAGGTTCATGCCTGAACTACTGGAACAGAGGAAGATGCGTCAGTTCTGCGACGTCGTGTTCCAGGCTGCCAACGGTGCGGAGACCTGGGCGCATCGGTTCGTATTGGCTGCCAAGTGAGTTACGTTCCCTCATGCATTTTAATGCATGAGCATTAGAAGTTTCAGAGCGAAAAAAAAAAGTACACGCGAAGCGTGGGAAACTGGTCACGTACGTGATGGAGGTATATAGTGCAACTGATGGTGGTTTGCTCCGGACTACGGTCATTTGCACTTTGCTCCTCGAAAAGGCAAGGCGTTTGTCGAGTGAGCTCCTGAACACCATTTTAGAATGAGGTGAACGCGGTTTAAAAAATGGATCCAGGACCTTAAAAAGGTGCGGTGTAATGCTGACGCATTTCTCTCGAATTTACCGTTAAATCGCCACTTAATCTTTCACTTGTCAGATTCTCGTGCATATGTACGAGCACAGTATTCGGGTGCCCCCTTTTTTGATGACAAATGAAGTGCCGGCATTTGTACACAAGTCCGCAGTGGCCGTACTCGTTCTCACGTGGTCTCGTAATCTGAGGGTCGACTGCATGGGCCGACGAGTCCATCTAGACGTTCTTGGCTCAACTCCAACGTTTAGACGAAGTAAAGAACCCGATT